>NW_027466349.1:50000-60000 GCF_046127955.1 Nelusetta ayraudi | reverse complement strand
TTTGGTGAATATCACGGCTGGAAAGTCGAAGCTCAGAGAGAGGAAATACAAACACATACAGTGTACACAGTATATACTGTATACACAGTATATACTGTATGTATACAGTATATACTGTGTATGTTTACTGTAACCAACCATTCCATATTGTAACTGCTCACTTTAACTCAAGATGACTCACTACAACGCGATGACTTGAGACGACTCACGATGACTCGAAATGACTCGGAGCGACTTGAGACGACTCACTACGATTCACAACCATTCCAGACGACTCATGACAAGAAACGATGACTCGAAGCCGACTCCAGACGACTCACTGCAGCTTGAGACGACTCACTGAGACTCACGACGATTCAAAGTGACTCACTGAGACTCACTGAGACTCACGACGATTCGAAGTGAGTCACTGAGACTCACTGAGACTCACTGAGACTCACAACGATTCAAAGTGACTCACTGAGACTCACAATGATTCGAAGCGACTCACTGAGACTCACGACGATTCAAAGTGACTCACTGAGACTCACTGAGACTCACTGAGACTCACAACGATTCAAAGTGACTCACTGAGACTCACTGAGACTCACGACGATTCGAAGTGAGTCACTGAGACTCACTGAGACTCACTGAGACTCACAACGATTCAAAGTGACTCACTGAGACTCACAATGATTCGAAGCGACTCACTGAGACTCACGACGATTCAAAGTGACTCACTGAGACTCACTGAGACTCACTGAGACTCACAACGATTCAAAGTGACTCACTGAGACTCACGGCGACGACGCACCGCAGCCAATCCCTGCCGACTGCCTCCCTGTGGCTCCTCCTATTGGGGGGCGGGGCCCGGGTTGCATCCACGCCGCCTGCAGAGGGAGGGGGCGACGGCGAGCCACGCCCACAATGCTAGTCATCTATTTATTTCTTTCCTTCCTCCCCAGAAACAACAAGCAGTGCGAGGCAGAAAAAGTCTTAAGTGGTTTTCAGGACGACTCTGCAGCTCTTTTCATCTGCAGCTCGCTGCCTCTCATCTCCCCCTCTCTTCATCTCACATCTCACTGTTGGCAAGATGAAAGCAGACGCTGGCTGGCTGGGGCGGCTGTGAACCTTCTGCGCACACACACACACACACACACACACACACACACACACACGCACACTGGATATTGATTTCTCTCTTCCGCACAGCGTCTAAATAAGGAGAGTGATGCTGCTGCAGGATGGAGACACTGTGGAATCCAGAGGCAGCCTCCATCCCTGGCTCGTGAGTCTGAGAGTGTGTGTGTGGGGGGGGACGGGGGGGCGGAGCTACACGACAGACCCAAGGTTTGTTGTCTGTTTAACTCCTCTCAAGGTGCCCAAGAAACAAAACTACTGAGCCGAGCTTTCAAACGCACATTTGTTCACCGTTTGCCACACACACACACACACACACACACACACACACACACACACACACACACACACACACACACACACACACACACACACACCTCTAGAAGGAGTTGCACAGCAGCCTTGAGGAAACAAAGTTTCCCTTGAATTTGGACTTAATCCCCAAATTACTGTCATTAAAGATTCACCAGAGGTTTCCTTTGCATTGTGTGTGTGTGTGTGTGTGTGTGTGTGTGTGTGTGTGTGTGTGTGTGTGTGTGTGTGTTCCTCAAGGTTTGGTGGAGGCACACAAACAAACAAACAAGAAAACGAGAGATGATTTTTACGGTTTATTGTGAAAAACACACAGTTAGAAAACTAAACTCCGGTAGTTGTAGTTGCTGGACTCTGGCTGTGTTGCAACCAAAGTCCAAGCCTCCAGTTTGAGAGGTTTGAACGGCAGCGACGTCGATGGTTGACTCTCAGTGCGACGCGGTTACATCACAGAGGCATGAGGCGTCCACAAACTTTGTTCCACCTGCGTGTGCGTGCAGCGGGCACTCGGTGCAGCGACGCTGTGAGTTGCAGCTTCAGGAAGACTGAAACCTCCGCTGGAAGCTTCCACACTTTGCTCCTCTGAGAAAAGAATGAGGCAACGCAGCAATCAGGAAGTTCTCATGTTCGTGTCTCGGCGATTCTTCTTTCCAGACCTTCAGACGAGCTTCCAGTAGGAGGTCCAGGAGGTCCGAGCGGCACCGAGCGGCCTGTTTGAAACCTCTCGGCCCTGATTGGTCAGCTGACTCACCCGCTGCAGCCAATCAGCTCGTCGTCACACTCACCCGCTCGCAGCTGCTCTTCACTGATGAGAGCGGCTGCGAGCTGATTGGCTGCAGCCGACGCAACATTCCAAGCTCAGGCAGGCGTGGCTTGATCTTCCCAATGCAGGAATTCAGGCTTTTATTATTTTTGCACTTTTGAGCAATTTTTTTTATTTTTTTATTTTTTTATCTAAAATAAACACGTTTATTGAAACGTTGAAAGAAAAATGTTTGCGTCGCAACACTGAAAGTTTATTTTATTTTATTTTAATTTCTTCACTTCTTGTCCCCAACAACAGTTTTCCAATAGTCGCTCCCTCCTTCCCGTCAGGAAGTCCGGGTTGATTTAATGAAGCTGCAGGCGGCTCTGACACATCACAGCCGCCGCTGCTTTTTCCAAGGAGCCGCGTCCTGACATAATATTATTTTCTGCGGGAATTTCTGCCGTAATAAATGGTTTTCGACTGCGCTGCTGCTGCTGCCGCTGCTGCTGCTGCCGCTGCTGCTGCTGCTGCTGCCGCTGCTGCCGCTCCTCCGTCGGGTCTGTGCAGTTTTGCAGGGCCGCTCCGTGTCCGTGTGTCTGTGTGTTTTTCCACAAAGAGGAGTGGAGACCCTGGAATTCCTCCGCCCCCCCCCCCCCGCCCCTCCCCCCACCTCGCGTGGGTCCCTGCCAATCCAAATGGTTTTGCTGATTATTTTCCAGGGATTAGTGCTGTTTTTCCGGTGGGGTGTAATAACCCCCCTGTATATTTTAACCTCCTTTCTAATCAAGGGGGGGAAAAGGAACAATCAGTTACATCACCCGGGCAGAGAGCGAGCGCCGAGGGACCCCCCCGACCCCCCCGACCCCCCCCCCCTCCTCCGAGCCCCCCCACCCCCCTCCCCGCCACCCGGAGGAGCCGAGCGTGCTGCTTATTTATTCAGCATCCGAGGCTCGGCTGGTTTATTTTATCTGACTGAGCAGGATTCCAGCCATCAGGCCGAGAGGCGGCTGCTGCTGCTGCTGCTGCTGCTGCTGCTGCCGCTGCTGTGGAGTAGCCAGAACGGAGAAGGAGGTGAGGGGGGGTTAAGGGGGGAGGAAAGTACCTCCAAACTGTGGTTTTAAGAGTGGAAATGTCTGCGACCTGCTGTAATTGGATCGTTTTAAGGGCTCAGCGACGGACGGACGGACGGACGAGAGCGACGGCCTCGAACCCGCTGAGTGAGCTGGAGTTTGTGTAATGATGATAAAGAATAATAGAAGTGAGAAGCTCTTTAAAGGGCCTCTTTCATCGAAGACGACACGGAGGAGGAGGAGGAGGAGGAGGAGGAGGAGGAGAACGTGGCCTCCTGCCTGGGAGCCTCCACCCTGCAGCAGCAGCAGCAGCAGCAGCAGCAGCAGCAGCAGCAGCAGCAGCGGCAGCAATGTCTTTTCTGTTATTATTTTGGCTTGGAGAATTTGCTCCCACTTCTAAAAATACCACTCTGCCATTTGATTGGCTGCGGTCTGCATGGCACTGCCATAAAAGGAATCAGGGTCACTTCAGCCTCTTTTTGTTCTCTTTATTTATCGAGCTCTTTCTACCTTTCCTGAGAGAGCAGCAGCAGCAGCAGCAGCGACAGCAGCAGCGGCAGCAGCAGCAGCAGCAGCAGGTCACAACCAGCTGCTGCTCTACACTTGTTTATGTGTGTGTGTGTGTGTGTGTGTGTGTGTGTGTGTGTGTGTGTGTGTGTGGCGGCCGACACAATGGAAGCTCTTTGCCGGTGTCCTTGGTGTGTGGAGCCCGAGGTGAGTCGCTCTGCTCTGGCGTCTCTGTGACCTTCCAGTTGACCTCGGCAGCCTCCGCCTTCAGGTCGGCCTGTTGCTGCTGCTGCTGCTGCTGCTGCTGCTGCTGCTGCTGCTGCTGCTGCTGCTGCGTTTCATTTCCTGGTCTCACCAAATCAAACAGAAGAAGAAAGAAAGAAGAGAAAGATCAACGTACGCTATCGAAACGCAGCAGTTTAGTCGCGTGTTTGTCGGAATTCTCTCTTTGTTTTTGCTTTAATAGAAATCTAAGAAATGAGAGTAATGGTGCTGAGAGGCGCCGTGTGAAGCTGCTCCCCCTGTGGAGACTGCTGGCGTTGCAACGCAGCTTCACTTGGGTCTGTTTGTGTTTTGGTTTTGTTTTTTTACAGTTACTGTTGCTCCGCCCACCGCATTCAGGCCCTGAGTCACACACACGCACATGCACACACATGGGCAGACAAGTGTGTGTGTGTGTGTGTGTGTGTGTGTGTTGCATGACCACGCGGTTCAACGCCTCGTTGCCGTCCTTGTTGCTTCTTGTCGTTCCTGCACGTTGTCAAACGTCTTTTCTGCTGATTGTGTTTCCGATGATGTCAGGTTCAAACCCCCCCCCCCACTCCCCCACCCACCCACCCACCCAAACACACACACACACCCGTCAGCCAATCGTGGGCCATGGTGTCTCTTTGATCTGCTGCTGCTGCCTCTGCAGACGTGCATGTGTGTGTGTGTGTGTGTGTGTGTGTGTGTGTGTGTGTGTGTGTGTGTGTGTGTGTGTGTGTGTGTGTGTGCGTTTGATCCGTGCGATTAGCCCCCAACGTGGCGTCTAGACAACGAGGGCCAGCGGGGGCAGCAGCGCTTTTCCTTCTTTGTTTTCTGTCTGCTCGGCCGACTTCTTCTCCCTCTAATGACCCCGGAGGGACGAGACGGGACGGGACGCCACTTCAAACACACACACACACACACACACACACACACACACACACACAGAGTCAGCGATAGGAAACTGGGAGCAGCATCTCCACTCTTTTAATTGTGTGGGTAATTATTCCGGAATCACTCGACCTTCCACTTCTTTGTCGAAATCCCAAACAGGGGGAGGAAAAAGAAGCGGGAGAGGAGCGCCGTCCTTCCCGGGTGTGGAAAACCTCAAAAATTCCTTGGAGTTCTTCAACGGCCACCTTTTATTCCTCTCACACTCGCCGGCTCTCTCTCTCTCTCTCTCTCTCTCTCTCTCTCTCTCTCTCTTGAAGGAGAAGAAGAAGAAGAAGTTTTGTGTGTTAGCAGCTGAGCCGCAGTGCGTGTAAACAGGACATTTCACCCTGAATTATTTATCCCGCCTCCTCCTCCTCCTCCTCCTCCTCCTCCGCCTCCGCCTCGCTGGCTGAGTGTGGAATCAAACGCTCCTCACAGTGAAAAGCAGACATTTCAACCCCAGTCAAGTAGTTGGAGCTGCAGCCTCCTCGTTCCCGCAGCCAAACCTTCCCGATCGGCCAGAAACACCGGGAGTTGTGAATCTGCTGCCGAGCCGCTTTGAGAGGCCAATCATCTGACTGCGGTTCCCCGCTTCGTCCAATCAGCTTCCGTCTGAGCGGGAGGAGCCGCTGCTGCTGCTGCTGCTGCTGCTGCTGCTGCTCACGTGTGAAACATCAGATCAGAACGACTGAGCAGCAGCAATTATCAGGAAGACCACTGGAGAGGAGGGGGGGGGGGTGTTGAAGGTCAAAGGTCATTCACTCCTCCCCACCCACGAGGAGCCTTGAGTGGAAGCTAAGCGGCTAAAGTTGTGTAGCAGCAGTTTTCCCGCCAGTGGAGGGAGTCGGTGGGAAAGCTGTGGGTCAGGTCGTGGGAGCGGACCTTTAACAAGCGGGCAGGGAAGCATGAAAATGAACATCGCCGTAAAGAAAAAGGGAAACGGGACGACGGATGCCGAGCAGCGCCGGCTCCTCTCAATTATCCCCGTCAAATCACGACTCTTTTATTTTTCACTGACGTGCTCGAAGACGACGGACCGCAGAGAGCAAAGTCCGACCGCTGCGGCCGGAACCACGGCCAACTTGTGAGGCAGCTCCTGCTCAGAACCGTGGTTCTGAAACGGTGAAAAAAAAGAAAAAAAAAGAAAAGAGTTTTTGATCTCAGCCCTGAAAGCCGGGAGACGACATTTACGGCCCAGAAAATGTATTAACAAAAAAAAAAAATAAAAAATGATGATAATAAAAGTTTGGTTGGCGAAGAAGGAAAGAGAAAATAAAAAAAGGGCAAAACTGAAGCAGCCTGTTGAAAAGAAGCCGGCTAAGCGTTAGCTTGTTGCGCCGCTAAAAAGTCCCTTTTGTGCAGCACTTTGATGAAGTCACCCCCCCCCCCACACACACACACACACACACACACACACACACACACACTCCTCCACGGACCGCCCCAGTGAGGTTTGGCCGGCGCGGAGCGGCGAGGATTCATCAAGTGGAAATCTCATTTGGAGCGACTGGCGTGAAAACAGAGTGCACCTTAAATCCTGGCCCCCTCCCCCCCCCCACCGGTGGGCCTGACATTTGAAAGGGGATAGCATGTCGCAGCGGGGGGCCGGGGGGGAGGGGGGGGGGTGAAAAACAGCCAGCCCTTTCAGTGTCAAAGACTAGCAGCACCACCGCCGCCGCTGCGCTAACAAGTGTGAAGGAAGGAGAAAAGTCCATTCCTGCTCCTGCTGCTGCTGCTGCTCCTGCTGCTGCTCCTCCTGATCCTCCTCCTCCTGCTGCTGCTGCTGCTGCTCCTCCTGATCCTCCTCCTGATCCTCCTCCTCCTGCTGCTGCTGCTCCTGCTGCTGCTCCTCCTGATCCTCCTCCTCCTCCTCCTGCTGCTGCTCCTCCTGATCCTCCTCCTCCTGCTGCTGCTCCAGCTCCTCCTGATTCTCCTCCTGCTGCTCCTCCTGCTGCTCCTCCTGCTGCTGCTGCTCCAGCTCCGACCGGAGTTGTTTACACTAGCGTGGTGCCTCCGCCCCAGCGCGGTATTGAAGCCGGGCATTATGAGGGCCCCCTGGGGGACCCCGGGAGACCCCGGGAGAGGGAGACCTGGCTGAAAAGATGAGTTTTCACAGTGACTTAAGAAGAAGCGGAGGCTCCGGGGCTTCATCCCTCTCACAGCTTCTTCCAATCTCGGAGAATTAAAAGGCGAAAGAAAGGAGGGTTGGGACGGCGCTGTGTTTGTTTTCCATGTGAAACGGGGACACACTTGCAGCTTAGACACTGACCTTTGGGGGGAGCAAAGGTGCTGCCGGGGGTCCGAGCAGCAGAACTAATGTGGAAAGACGTAGTGACACCCTGCCTGTGTAGCGACAGCCTGGAACTCACTGGAATGTCCTGACAGGAAGAGCTGCGCAGAGAGCCAGCCAGTGTGTGTGTGTGTGTGTGTGTGTGTGTGTGTGTGTGTGTGTGTAAGAGAGTCTGGTGGTCAACAGCATCCCTGCTGGCCGTTCCTGGCGCTGAAGGCCTCACAACGCTGCAGATGATCAAAGATGGAGTTTCTTCCTTCTCCCCTGCGATGCGAAGCAGCGCTGGGTCGGAGCGCCGTGTCCCAGTTACTCCAGTTGGACTGGAGCTGCTGGTCTTCATCCACCCACTGACTGACAGACACATTCCAGACCCCAGCAGCAGACCTTTGATAGTCTTCACTGCTCCTGCTGACCTCCATGGCTGGTTTGTGTTCAAGCTGCGACTTCACCTCAGCTATTTAGATATATATATATTTATATATATACACTATAATATATATATATATATATGTATATATATATTTATATATATATTGATAGATATGTGGATTAATGTGGCAGAAGAAAAGAATAATGAGGTTCAATACCTATAATATAATAATATTATGCTCAGTATTTTTTCTATGAAAGGTTATTCTAGCTCATCTCAAATATAAAACTGGTTTGAGTTGTTTCACACTATTTTGTTGAACATATTCCAGATGTGTTCATAGTTTTGATGCCTCGAGTGTCAAACTGCAACGCTAGCAATCATGGAAATGGAAATGGAAGAAAAACCATGAAATCAGAAGTGTGTGTCCAGACTTTTGACTGGCCTTTTGTGTGTGTGTGTGTGTGTGTGTGTGTGTGTGTATACATGTATATATATATATATATATATATATATATATATACATATATATATATATATATATATATATGTATATATATATATATATATTTATGTGTGTGTGTGTACATACATATATATATATACATAAATATATATACATATATATTTATGTATATATATGTGTGTGTACATATATATACATATATATGTATACATATATATATGTATACATATATACATATATATATACATATATATATACATAAATATATATATATATATATATATATATATATATATATATATATATATATATATATATATATATATATATATATACATATATATATATATATTTATGTATTCTGGAACTTCTTTTCATCTGCGGCTAAAGTACAAATGTGTCCTTTTTCTTCAAATTGAATTTACTCGCCTCTGATGTCGGAATAAATAAATATTTGAAACAAGTAAATAAATAAGTGTGTGTGTGTGTGTGTGTGTGTGTGTGTGTGTGTGTGTGTGTGTGTGTGTGTGTGTGTGTGGGCGGGATGCAGGCGGTGAGATAGTAAGTGGCTCAGCGGAGCGTGTGTGTGTGTAAACGGCCGAGAGGGTAGCGGTAGCGGCGGCGGCGCTGGGACGGAAACCTCCTCCTGCTCCTCCACCTCCTCCTCCTCCTCCTCCTCCTCCTCCTCGGCAGCGGCCGAGTGGTCGGATCGGGTTCAAAGTCGCAGCAAAATGAAACCATCCCCATTTTGTGTCTTTTGAAGCATTTAAAAGGTTGCAGCAGCCGCACGTTGCGCCGTATTAAGTATTAATGGCGGCGCTGTTGTGATGCCTCCATCTGCCGTCCCACCGGCGACACTCCAAACATAAAGAAGAAACAGATGGGAAAAAAACAGAAAGAAGAAGAAGAAGAAGAAAAAAAAAACTCGCAACACTGGCAGGGGAAAAGCATTCCGACTGCAGTCAGTGGGAAGCACGCGCGTGTGTGTGTGTGTGTGTGTGTGTGTGAGTGAGAGTGATCGAAATGGAAAGTATACAACTGTAATGTGGGCAGGTTTTAGCGGGAGCTCTAATAGCTGGCGACGGCTGGCTGGTGTGGCGCGAGCGGGAGTGCAAGGCTGCACTAAAAATACAGAGGGAGAAATGCAGTGAAAGAAAAGAGAGAGAGAGAGAGAAAAAAAGACTCGTTCCATTTGTCCAATTGTGCAGATTTATTATTGATATCAGAGCAGAAATGTAACGTGGTGAGTGGAAGCAGCAGGGACGTGTTGGGACATGAGAGAACTTGTGTTTTTCATTTTCTCTCTCTCTCTCTCTCTCTCTCTCTCTCTCTCTCTCTCTCTCTCTCTCCCTCTCTCTCTCCCTCTCTCTCACGTATTCAGCCCAGAATAAAGTTGTTGCCCCGCGCGTGCCGATGGTCCGGCGGGATGAAGAGTAGCAGCAGTGACTTTTATTGACATCAATTTCTTCTTCTTCTTCTTTTTCTTCTTCTTCTTCTTCTTCTGGAATCCCTGCAGCTGTTTCCCTTTGCAGGCAAGTTGCAGTGTTGTCAAGCTGTTGACCTGCACTGTAAAGTGAGTAAAGTTGGAGGGAAGTCGACCTTTCACATCAAACAAAACAACAACAACAAGAAAACAACTGTTTGGAAAAGTCGTGCAGCCAAGTTTGACTTTCGGGGCTATTTTCTAATATTTGACGAGTCAGCTGCAATATTTTCCCAAAATTGTTTCTTTGAATGAAAACCGTGTTCCTGAAAAATCCAAGTTAATTTTAATTTATTCATCCACTTTATTTTACATGATGAAATGACTGCAATATGTTGACAGTCATTTAAACCGTCAATGAAATCAAATGTTTACAAATGTCATTTAAAAAAAATCAATCATCTAAAGCTAAATTATAAAATGTAAAATAATAATTCTACAAGGTTTTTTCAAATG
>NW_027466349.1:40000-45000 GCF_046127955.1 Nelusetta ayraudi | reverse complement strand
AGCTAAGTCTGTGTTAGTACCAGCTAGGTCTGTGTTAGCACCGGCTAGGTCTGTGTTAGCACCGGCTAGGTCTGTGTTAGCAGCGGCTAGGTCTGTGTTAGCAGCGGCTAGGTCTGTGTTAGCACCGGCTAGGTCTGTGTTAGCAGCGGCTAAGTCTGTGTTAGCACCAGCTAGGTCTGTGTTAGCAGCGGCTAGGTCTGTGTTAGCAGCGGCTAGGTCTGTGTTAGTACCAGCTAAGTCTGTGTTAGCACTAGCTAAGTCTGTGTTAGCACCAGCTAAGTCTGTGTTAGCAGCAGACTGAGCAGTCTGTGCTAGCAAAAGGCTACCTTGCCCACCAGATCACAGAGATACTTTCTTCTTCTCTGGTTTATATTCTTGTGTCAACGGCAACTCCATGATCAGAAGTAGATGTTCTCCCTCCTCGCAACAAGACTGCACTGTTGAAATGTGACACTTCCTGTTCAATGCTGAAAACACTTGAAGGTGAGCTGTTTCCTGTCTGACCTTTTGACCTTCCAGTTTATCAGCCGTCCAGCTGCGTTTGATCTGCTAAAGCAGTGAAATATTTATTAGTATCTTTTTAGTCCAGTAAACTTTATTGCTTGACACTTTGAACTTGTGGCTGGTGTGATTTTTAATGAGCGTCGTCCCTCGTTAGCACCCTGAGAACCCAGCAGACAGAGCGACTGGTCCCGGTCCGGGTCCTGCTCCTGCTCCTGGTCTGTGATATGGAGATAATTTGGTTTTGATTAGGCGTCCGACTTCTCCAACATGACATAACGTGCTTCAGTGACCAAACTCAATGCGGCCCAATCAAGAGGCCCGTGTGGCATTTCAGTAATGATCCAGATCAGGGGCCTGACGGGGGCGGGGGGGGCGTTGTGTCTCCATTGTGCTGAGTTTCATGGGATCGGCGAGGTTAGCGGTGGATTTAGCGGTGGAGTTAGCGGTGGTGGAGTTAGCGGTGGTGGAGTTAGCGGTGGAGTTAGCGGTGGCGTTAGCGGTGGCGGTGCCAGGCTGCTGCTATGTAGGTTAGCTGCACAGAAGCTCCTTAATCTGCAAAATAAATAAATAAATACAAGTGTTTTGGGAAGAGGAGGTGAATGCTCGGTCAGCTCGTATGTAGCGCGCGCACACACACACACACACACACACACACACACACAGACGCGCTGTCACATCCAGCAGCAGCAGTCGCGGCGTCGCTGATGTGGAGCCACGGTGCCGTCTAGCGTACAAAGTGCAACCACTGCTGAGGACCAACCGCCAGCTGAACCCGGCCCACGGCTGACCTCCACCTCCTCCACCACCTCCTCCTCCTCCTCCTCCTCCTCCACCTCCGCCACCTCCACCGCTGGACTTTAAAAGAGCTTTTAAAGCTATTTGTTTTTCGGCATCGTGCACTTTCACAATAAAGTACCCTGACTCGCCATACAGAGACATTTATTTTGGGAAATTTTAAATATATTTTAAATATATTGTTTTGATGACCTCGGAAATTACGACAAGCTCGGAAATTTTAAATATATATATATATATATATTTTTAGTGTAATGTTAAGTTCTTATATGTATCTGTTAATGTTAATTTGGATATTGATATAAATATTTATTTTAACCCGCCCTCTCAAAAAATGTTGTCAGCTGATTTTCATTATTAAAAGAAACGAAAAGACTGAAACACAGAAGAGGGGAGGAGCCACACTCAAATAAAATGTCATCAAAATAATAATCATTTAAAATCAAACGTTTGCCTTTGAACACATTTACTAAATTATTCTTGTGAATTACAAAGTCGTGCTTGATTTGTTTTCCACAATGCATCATTTTCCCACAGACAAAACATTTCTTTGATTATTTTCACAATAATAAAATGTGATCTGATCTTTGGTGCAGTTTCATCCTTGAAAATTAAATTGTGCTGAAAATTATTTTTTTTTTAATATGTCGATATTTTTGTGATGACTTTAAAAATTAGAAAAACAAATTTATATTAAAATATATATTTTGATGGATTTAAACTCAGTTCTATTTTTAATAACTGAACTGGTGACTTTAATTGGAAGCCCCCAAAACAATGAGGAAAAGAAAAGACATTTGATAATTCAATTTAAAAAAAGAAGAAGAAATAATTCAAACCCACGCATTACATTTAATATTTCTTTCCAGTTGTGTAAAACAAATTGCTTGTTTTTATTTTTTTGTTTTAAAAATGTTTTTTTTTTTTTTTCTCGGTCGCCCACGGTCGAGGTTTGAAACAGCAGGAGATTTAATATCCTCACAATTACATTAAAGAAATGTAACAAATGTATGTATACATACTATATATATATGTGTGTATATATATATATACATATATATATATATATATATATATATATGTATATACATATTTTATTTTTTTTCATATATTTATATATTATAAATCCATATTTTTTTGACACATTTATTTCATGTATCTGCAGGTATGGAATGAGAGAGTAAAAGTGAAGTGAAGTGCTATCGTGTGATTGGCTGACGGTGAAGCAACTAATCCGTGCAGGACTCCGTCTCCCAGCATTCCTCCTGACAAACTGCCGGGCTCAGCCGGAGCAGCGGCGGGCCCAGCGGCCCGGCTCCCCCTCACCATGTAGGGGCTGACAAGCTTCCCGCTTTCCCTCCGCACCACATTCCACCCTTCCATCCTTCCATCCTTCCATCCTTCCATCCTTCCACCCGTCCTGCTGAAACTTCCTCCAAACACGGCACAGTGAGTCAGATGAAAGAGTCCGAGGTGTTCACCTCCTCCTCCTCCTCCTCCTCCACCTCCTCCACCTCCTCCTTCTCCACCTCCTCCACCTCCTCTCAACAAGGTGAGGAGCTCCAGGCTGTCGTGGCTGGTAAAGTGTGAACTCTTCCTGGGCCACGGGGGCCCAGACGCGGAGCTGCACCGTGGGGCTCGCCGTTACGGAAAATCTCGGGCTCTGCTTGCTTGACACAGACACACTCACAGACAGACGGACAGACAGACAGACAGACAGACAGACAGACGGACAGACGGACACTGGGTGCTGTGAAAGTGCATTAGCTCCTCTGTCTGTGCAGCACTCAACCCTTTCAAGACCTCCCCAGAAACCCTGTCGCTCGCAGGTGGCTGCTGATTGGCCGACGGCCTGGCTCAACATTTCCCCACGCGACGCCTTCGGAGCGTGACCTCCCGCCGACCTCCCGCCGACCTCCCGCCGACCCGGCGGCGCTCCGACACGCAGGTGGAGAAACTTCCCCGTCCTTCATTCCCAAACGCACTTCCGGCGTTCCCGGAGGTTTTTTTTTTTATCATTCCTAATTTCTCAATTTTAATCTTTAATCTTTTTTTTTTCCAGGCAGGTGACATTTGACGGCGAGACGGGGGACGAAGGCGGAGATGAAGCCGGAAGGTCAAAGGTCACGGGGGGGGGGCAGCGGTTGGCGTTGAAGGGGAACCGGAGGTCCACGTGAATGCACAAAAATGACTCCGCTCGTCTTGTTAAATATTCTGAAGTTCTACTGGAAGAAAGCAGCGATAATAAAAAAAAAACTAAAATACCTTTTTTAAATAATAATAATGAAAACATTTTCAAAGGTGAAAACAATAAGAAAAGCAAAGAAGGAAGGTTTCCATTTGACAAAGAGGCCTGAACATATTTCCACTCACTCTGATCGTCCACAGGGCAACACTGGGACTTTAATACGCATTTAATTACAGAGGGAAACCAATACAGAAAGCAGCCGATGACTTTTAAATGGAACGTTGCAGATGAATGAACTCTCAGCTCAAACTGCAGCATTTCATCCCCAAACTGCAACAATAGACGATGATTCTCTCTCTCTCTCTCTCTCTCTCTCTCTCTCTCTCTCTCTCTCTCTCTCTCTCTCTCTCTCTCTCTCTCTCTCTCTCTCTGCTGAGCTGCGGCTCCACACTTTGATCACCGTCCTCAGCCTCCGCCCTGAGTGGAGGCTGAGGCCACCACCAATCTGCCGCACGCTCTTCATTTCTTTATTGGCTTTCCCAAATAAGCGAAAAGAAAAAACAAAAAGGGTCAAATTATCGAATTGAAATTTGCTTTATTCGATTTTTTTTTTCTCTCTGCTTCCCGCCGTGACGCCGCCCACCAGACGTCACCCCCTGACCTCTGACCCCTGCGACCTCTCCACCCGACAACTTTTTTTTTTTTTTATTAAAACGCCGGCTGTCGAGTGGAGGCGACGATGAAAAGCAGAGCCTGTCTGTCTGTCTGCCTGTCTGCCTGCCTGTCTGTCTGTCCGGCAGGTGGAGCGTCTGATCGTCTCCTCAAAACCGCATTCACAACTCTGAAACTTTTCTTTTAGCTCCGTCTTTCCGTCGTCGTCGTCGTCACGAACATTCCCTGACAGCTGCGACTGTGAGCAGTGGACACTGTTATTAAATATGTTAGCAATAATATTAGAGTGTTCTCCTCTTGTAAAAATAATAATAATGATAATAATAATAATAATAATAATAATAATAATAATAATAATAATAATAATGATGGTAATAATAATAATAATAATAATAATAATAATAATGATAATAATAATAATAATGATAATAATAATAATAATAATAATAATATTAACTGCTACTACTACTGCTGCTACTACTATTACAAATAATAATAATAATAATAATAATAATAATAATATTAGATTTTTCTCCTTTTGTAAGAATAATAATTCTAATAATAAAAATATAATCATAACAATAACAATAATAATACTATGATTACTACTACTGCTACGACCACTAATAATAATAATGATAATGATACTACTACTAATATTCCTACTGCCACTACCAATAACAACGTTACATTGTAATAATACTGCACTCACTCCTGCAGCGGCAACACGCCATCGGAATTACTGCCGGTATAAATATTTCTACTTCCTGTTTGAGTCACGGCACCTTTTCCTGTTCGTCAGACGACGACGTTTGTCGTTCATGAGTCATAAAAACGATGC
>NW_027466349.1:25000-35000 GCF_046127955.1 Nelusetta ayraudi | reverse complement strand
GGCAAAGGTCACGCAGCCTCCGGAATAAATCACGGCGCGGAGAAATGATCTCTGTTTTATTCCGTTATTTGGCCCTCTGACAAACAAACGTCCTCTCAGGGAGTTTCTGAAGGTTCCAGTGGAAACCCTGCAGTGTGTGTGTGTGTGTGTGTGTGTGTGTGTGTGTGTGTGTGTGTGTTATGTCTACTCTTGCAGAGGGCTTATTATTTCTAACGGCGCGGCTGGAAGACGAGGAGTTCACGGATGAAGCGAGGGATGAGAAACAGACGGAGGGTTTTCTTGCTTCTGTGCTTTTTTTTTTTTTTTTTTTTCTCTCTCCGTTGCTTTTTGTGTTGCTTTTAAAAGCAACACAAAAAGCAACGCACACATCGTCTGCGTGGCGACAACGTGGTCCCGCCTCCAGCCAACGAAAGGCTCCTGGTGCGGTCCTGACAGGTTTCTGCTGCGGCCGGTTTGGACCGTCGGAGACGTCAGAGTCGTCCGGTCGCAGCCAAAATCCCGCCTGGAATTCACAACATTGTCTTTTTGAAATGAAACATTTTGGGAAAATTTCAATACCTTTAAAAAAAAAAGAAAAAAAAAAAAAAGGAAATGATTTGACTTTTATGAATTTCTGCATAGGACATAATATTTAAATATCACAACTTCTTTCATAAGTCGTAAAAAATGAAAACAAATGAAAACATATATTTCTTTGCTATTTTTGGGGATTTTTTTTTCTCTCTCTCCTTTTTTCATTGTTGTCTTCACAGCGGAGTTGTGAGTTTTACCTCGGCTGTTGTCAAACGATGGAGATGAAGTTTAACAGTGTGGAGATGAACGGTATTAATTCTTGGAGAGCAGAGCGACAAACCAACAACTCCTCCTCCTCCTCCTCCTCCTCCTCCTCCCACTGTGAAAAACTGCTGTGATAAACGGAGCTGGGAAATCAATACATCTCGTGTATCTGCGGGAGCCAAGGTCCATATTTTACTTTGTGGTTGCGGCCCTGAAGTCACCTGATACACGACGCGCTGGAATAAAAAAACTCTTTTTTTCTTTTTTGGCGGGTTGTTGTTTTCAGTCAGCTGAGGAAGAGGGAAGAATTAAGAGCCGCCGCCGCCGCCGCCGCTCGACTTTGGAATAATTCGACTCGCACACACACACACACACACAGTTGTTATTTACAGTGGTTAGCTTTATGCTAACAAGCCACTTCCTCCCACATAAATATCTATATTCCTGATGACAATAAAACCTGTGAGATAAATGGCCCGTGCAGGCGGCGCCTCATTAGGCCGCCCTTCTAATTCAATCAGAGGCAGAACCATCGTCTGCGGGGGGAGGGGGGGGGCGCAGCTCAGGTTCCGACTGCCAGAATCTCTCTCTCTCTCTCTCTCTCTCTCTCTCTCTCTCTCTCTCTCAGCAGCCGTGGGCAAACGCACACGTGGCTGCATTTCCACACACAATTATTCTAGAATTCTGAAAAAAAAACAACAACTCGCGTTTCCGGACTTTCCGAGGACGAGAAAAAAAAAAAGGGAAAGAAAAGCGACTGCACGGTGCCAGTGCAGCACCACAGTAAACCACTCAACGAGGTTGATGCGGCTCTGCAGGAAGGAAACACACGTGTGTGTCATTGTCAATACATCAACACTCAGGGCGACTGTTAATAAGCAGCAGCACGTGTTGGGAAGCTGCAAGCTGGAGGAACCGTGCGGTGGTGAACAGAACCTGGACTGTGGTGGAAGAACAGAGAACAGCGGCAGGTCAAACACCCTCAGAGCGCCGGGGAACGCCGCCGCTCTGAGAGGTTCTCGTTGGTCACGCGGCCCCCTGCTGGTTGGGAGTCTGCACTGCTTGAGCGACGCGTGGTGGTGAAAGTCCACCGGCTCCCAGGTTGCAGTGTTTGCAGCAGCAGTTTGAAGTGGTGCTTCAGCTGCCGACGTCTTTCCTTCACTGCTGCGTTCCTTCTCCTTCTTCTTCTCCTTCTTCTTCTTCTTCTTCTTCTCCTTCTTCTGTTTTCTTCAGTATCCTCCCGCCAGCCGCCGCCAGGCCGCTTCGCTCCGCTCGCCTAATGAGATTAAGTGCGGCGAGCTGAATAAACACAACGAGCCTATTACAGGCTGACCCTCTTCACCTAATGGGCTGCCCCCACCCCAGCCCCTCCCCCTCCACCACTTTATTAACTCCTGATGATTCATGAGAAGTGAACGATGGTTTCCTCTCTTCAGACCGTCGGCCTTGTTGCTCCACGTTACGCCGACACAGCTCCCTCTTTGTCAGCCTGGCCTGCTTCTCCTGCGGTCAGAGGGGGCGCCGTGTGAGGACGGGGGGGGGCTGCGAGGGCGGCGGCGGCGGCTCGCTAACAGGCTAGCGGGGGGAAAGTGAGAGAGGGTCGAGTCAGAGGAGGAGGAGACCAAGAACTTTTAAAAAGCTTTAAATCAATAGTTTGGCTTCAACTCCTGCCACTAAAACCCTCGTTAGCCCGGTAATAGCAGGCCGGCCGCTCAGTTCCTCCGTCAGTTCCGTCCTTGACCACCAGGAGACAGGATTTCCACAGCCTTTGGGCAGTTTTCTTGTTTGCACGAAGGTTCCATTGCAATGTATTTTCGTGTTGTAGTCAAGACAGCACCAACCGAGACCAAGACCTCATCAAGACCAGAGAGCATGGAGACCAAGACCAGACCAAGACCAGAGAGCATGGGGACCAAGACCAGACCAAGACCAGACCAAGACCAGAGCGCATGGAGACCAAGACCAGAGAGCATGGGGACCAAGACCAGACCAAGACCAGACCAAGACCAGAGAGCATGGAGACCAAGACCAGACCAAGACCAGAGAGCATGGAGACCAAGACCAGAGATCATGGAGACCAAGATCAGACCAAGACCAGACCAAGACCAGACCAAGACCAGAGCGCATGGAGACCAAGACCAGAGATCATGGAGACCAAGACCAGACCAAGACCAGACCAAGACCAGATCGAGACCAGAGATCATGGAGACCAAGACCAGAGAGCATGGAGACCAAGACCTCATCGAGACCAGACCAAGACCAGAGCGCATGGAGACCAAGACCTCATCGAGACCAGACCAAGACCAGAGCGCATGGAGACCAAGACCAGATCGAGACCAGATAGCATGGGGACCAAGACCAGACCAAGGCTCGGCGCCACCGTCGGGTTTTTATTCTGTTTTGGATGAAAAGACAGACCTTCTCTTTCTCCACAGATCGGCCGCTGAATATCTATGAATCCTGGCAGTGCATCATTTTGTGCCAGTTGAAGTCAAAACCTGGAGCAGTCATTTTTGTTTCATTTTTTATTTTTATTTTTCAAGCCGTTTTTTCCCCCCGACAACGAGCAGCAGATTGGCTGTCGGGCGGCAATCTGTGCCACCTTTTCTCTTTCCTTTTAATTTAGCGGCAACGGAACAAACGGAGCTTGATTGAGTCATTATCCCAGGAGGCCGCCGGGCTGCGACCCAGAGGAAAAAAACACCTGAAAATATAACAGCCGCTGCCTTTCATTGAGAGGCGGCTAGCGGCGGCGGCTAGTGGCGGCGGCGGCTAGCGGCGGCGGCGGCTAGCGAGCGTAGCAGAGTCACGTTGATGGTCACATCTGGACAACCAAGCAGACGTTCCATTTCTTGTTTCATCTGGACCCCTGGCCCGGTGCTGCCCCCTCTGGTTAGACTGTGACACTACAACTTTGCACCAAATTGAACGAATGAGGACAGACTGCAGAAAGCAGGCAGGACGTGTCAGCTGCGGTTTTAATCTCCTCCCAGCTGAGATCTGAGGCAGAATCACATCTCGATTTCATGGTGAAGAGGTGATTCGGTGGCGGTGAGGTTGAACCTGGAACATTTGGCCGTGAGAGACACTTGAAATCCTCATTCGTTCTGAAGGAGATAATCATCACAATTAAAAAAAAAAAAAAAGCAACTCTTGAAAGTGCAGCTCTACAATCACACCGCAGCTCCCAGTAGGAACCAAACCACATCAGCTCAGCCGCTCACTTTGTGGTACGAAGGGGTCGACTCAGAGCGGTGGAGGAGTCCGCCCTCATTGGTTCTGAGGCCCAAGAATGTAGAAAAAATTAAATGAAAAAAACCCACAAAGGCACCGACGACAACGGATTGAGATTCGTACTGGTGTTGTTCGTCTGCAGAACGGGGAATTTCTACTGTGACACGAAAAAGAAATGGACTGAATCTGAGCTGCGAGCGAGAGACGAACGCAGCATTGTGGGAAAAAAAGCGCCGACCTTCCGCCAGCCGCCCCGGTTGAAGGTCCAGCAGGGTTGTGATGAGGTGTAGATCATAGAAGAGCATCCTGGAACCCTGAGGAGGGATTTTTCACCCTGCTCTCTGCGGTCGCTGGATGGAAAAAAAGAGAGATTCATTGTTGTGTTTTGTAACGGTAAGACAGCGTTAAGGTCGCCCCCCCCCCACCAGGACGTCCAACCCAACTAAACAATTAGAGGCGGATCGTTTTTCACATTCCTGCTGCCTTGTTTCTGCGGCTGGCAGAATGACGAGCAGCATTTCTGGCCTTCTGTTGCTTTATTGACTCTGGCCTTGACACACGCCAGCCGCCGTGCGTCTGCTGCCATTGTTGCGGGCTAAAGGGCCGTGTAATCACAGGCCGCCACCGCCGCCGCCGCTGCCACGGCCGCTGCTTCGCAATGCGAGAAATGTGGGCAGCCAGCGGCGCAAAGTTAGCAAAGTAAAAATACTGCAGCACCATCGTCTGGGGGAAAGACGGAGCGGACATTCTATACTGGGAAAATCACCTCCTTCAGGGGAGGGGGGGGCTGGGGGGGTGCGGGGGGGGGCTGAGAACTCGTTAGTGGTTTTCATACATGCAGTGTGTTTGACCTGCTGTCTGGGATGCCTTGACTCAATCAGCAGGTCATAATTCAGCCTGACGCTGCAGAGCAGCAGAGAAGAGGTGGAGAGTATAGAATAGAATAGAATAGAATAGAACAGAGTAGAATAGAACAGAGTAGAATAGAGTAGAATAGAACAGAGTAGAATAGAATAGAGTAGAATAGAACAGAGTAGAATAGAATAGAATAGAATAGAATAGAACAGAGTAGAATAGAATAGAATAGAATAGAATAGAATAGAGTAGAACAGAGTAGAACAGAACAGAGTAGAATAGAACAGAACAGAGTAGAATAGAACAGAGTAGAATAGAACAGAGTAGAATAGAACAGAGTAGAATAGAATAGAACAGAATAGAATAGAACAGAATAGAATAGAACAGAATAGAACAGAGTAGAATAGAGTAGAGTAGAACAGAGTAGAATAGAACAGAGTAGAATAGAACAGAACAGAGTAGAATAGAACAGAGTAGAATAGAATAGAACAGAATAGAATAGAACAGAATAGAACAGAGTAGAATAGAGTAGAGTAGAATAGAACAGAGTAGAATAGAACAGAGTAGAATAGAACAGAGTAGAATAGAGTAGAATAGAATAGAATAGAATAGAGTATAATAGATGTGCTTTATTGATCCTAAATTGGGAAACTACACACAAAAAAAATACAGGACACAGTAACTACAAGAAACACTCAAGTCAGTCTATATACAAACAAGCAGCCAGAGGTGGCGCTGGAAGCTATTGAAGGATTTCACCTGATCGTGTGCACTTCCACTTGCTTCCTCCTGGGGGCCGTCAAACAACCCTTTCTTTTCCTTTTTATTGAGATTAATCTCCGACTTTTCCAAAGTGATCCAAAGTCAAGGTGGGCGTGGGGCAGCTCAGCCAGTGCAGGCAACTCAACTGAAGTTGTCCTGCAGGGTAAATAAGAGGAAAACACACACACACACACACACACACACACACACACACACACACACACTCTCCCAAGAGGAGGCACCAGGTGAGGACCATCAAGGGCAGCACTGACAACAAGGCACAGGTGAGACTCATGAGGCAACTAAGAAAGGCGGGAAACCAGCAACAGGAAGTAAAAGTGCAGAAAGTCCAAGAGCAGACGAGACTTTCAAAATAAAACATAAGACGCTGAAACAGAACGGGACGACTACAACTCATCACCCACTCCACGACACACAATCACCTTATTGTGCTCACAATTCCGTTAATTGGGATGAACACTCACGTGTTGACTGGTTGATTTCATGCTTAAAAAAAAGGTGGACTGAAGTCAACTGGCTGCGCCAACCTTCATGACACTGGGACGCTTTGCTGTCACAACCTGTTTGGAATTCTAATTGGTTCTGAGGCCACTCAGAAAAAAAAAAAAAGATGTGATTCCAGCGAGTCCTTGGAACGCTTCACAGTTGTGAGTTTATTCCGAAAGTGGTCCTCTGGAGATGAGCGTGAATTCTCAACGTCTGAGTCCACACACACACACACACACACACACACACACACACACACACACACACACACACACACACACACACACACACACTCTGCAAAACCAAAATTACAGCTGTGAAACCTTCCATCCTCAAAACGCGCTGAGGACACAAAGAAAGAAAGAAAGAAAGAAAGGAAAACGAAAAAGAGACAAATTCCAGTCAACAGTTTCAACAAATGAAAATAAGCATCGTCATGATGAAAGTACGACTCTCACCTGTTGGGTTGAGTCACACGCAGCGCCCCCTTTTGGATGGGAGTGAGATTGAAGAAAAGCTGCGTAAAGCGTAAATCAGGCACGTCTTCCTGGAAGTTCTTCTTTCTTTTGTCGAACGTGATGCTTGATGTTTTTATTAACGGCCACTGTCATTACACCGGTAGTTTTATCTCAACTCATCACAAAAAAAGGTGGGAAAAACTAACAAAATTGAGAGAGCAGCAGCAGCTGCAAGCAGCTAGCAGTAGCAGCAGCAGCTAGCAGCAGCAGCTAGCAGCAGCAGCAGCAGCAGCTAGCAGCAGTAGCAGCTAGCAGCAGCAGCAGCAGCAGCTAGCAGCAGCAGCAGCTCGCAGCAGCAGCAGCTAGCAGCAGCAGCAGCTCGCAGCAGCAGCAGCAGCAGCAGCAGCAGCAGCAGCAGTAGCAGCTAGCAGCAGCAGCAGTAGCAGCAGCAGCAGCAGCAGCAGCTAGCAGCAGCAGCTCGCAGCAGCAGCAGTAGCAGCAGCTAGCAGCAGCTAGCAGCAGCAGCTCGCAGCAGCTCGCAGCAGCAGCAGCAGCAGCTCGCAGTAGCAGCAGCAGCTAGCAGCAGCAGCAGCAGTAGCAGTAGCAGCAGCAGCAGCTAGCAGCAGCAGCAGCAGTAGCAGTAGCAGCAGCAGCTAGCAGCAGCAGCAGCAGCAGTAGCAGCAGCAGCTAGCAGCAGCAGCTAGCAGCAGCAGCTAGCAGCAGCTAGCAGTAGCAGCTAGCAGCAGCAGCAGCAGTAGCAGCAGTAGCAGCTAGCAGCAGCAGCAGCAGCAGCAGCAGTAGCAGCAGCAGCAGCTAGCAGCAGCAGCAGCAGCAGCAGCAGCCAGTTGCTTAAACCTTGAGGGAAGCTCTTGCGGTAACAACTCTATTGTGTTGTGCTGAGGACGAGGCCTGGGGGGGGGGCAGCAGAGAGCAATTGACTCAAGGCTGCTCTGAAGGCTGCCACTCGCTCGCTCGCCCGTCTCTCTATCTGTATTTAGAGACGTCCACGGAGGCCAAACAAAGAAACAAAGCAGCCAATGAGAAGGGAAAACTAAAGTGATCCAATCGTTGCAGCGCTCCGCCTTCTCTTTTATTTTGAAATACGGCCATCCTGCTGTCGGCTGGTGGCAGAAGAAGTTTTGTTTCTTATTTTTGTTGCTCTGTCATTATGGCTCGTTGGCAGGACGCAGAAAGAAAAACCAAAAGATGAATGTAAATATATGTATTTCCACTTCCTACGGCTGAGACAGCAGATAGGACCCGGGGGGCTGGGAGGAATCTTGATGACGTGGACTTTGGACTCGCTGTCAAACGCTGTGTGTTCTGGCTAATTGCTGGAGATGGCCCACATTCAAGTGGGACGAGAGCTTCTTTTTAATTTCCTTTTAGAAAACATGTTTGTTTGTTCTTCTTCCTAAAACCAGTGAGGAAGAGCTGCTGTGGACTGAAGGACCAAAGGCAGAAGCAGAAGCTGGTTCCCCTGCTGGCTTTAATTTCACCTCCTGATGTGCACAGATGTGGAGTCAGCTGCATGCTGTTGGTGGGGAGGTGCAGCGTCTCCTGCAGCGTCTGGAGGGCATTCTGAGGCCCAGTGTGGATCTGCAGACCTCTGATTGGTGCAGGACGGCCGCTCCATGCGTCGGGTGGGACTCCATGCAGCTCCTCCAGCACCTACAACTCCTCCAACTCCTCCAGCTCCTCCAACTCCTCCACTCCTCCAGCTCCTCCAACTCCTCCAGCTCCTCCAACTCCTTCAGCTCCTCCAACTCCTCCAACTCCTCCAGCTCCTCCAACTCCTCCACTCCTCCAGCTCCTCCAACTCCACGGAACTCCATGCAACTCCTCCAACTCCTCCACTCCTTCAGCTCCTCCAACTCCTCCAACTCCTCCAGCTCCTCCAACTCCTCCACTCCTCCAGCTCCTCCAACTCCACGGAACTCCATGCAACTCCTCCAGCTCCTCCAACTCCTTCAACTCCTCCAGCTCCTCCAACTCCACGGAACTCCATGCAACTCCTCCAACTCCTCCAGCTCCTCCAACTCCTCCACTCCTCCAGCTCCTCCAACTCCTCCAGCTCCTCCAACTCCTCCAGCTCCATGCAACTCCTCCACTCCTCCAGCTCCTCCAACTCCTCCGGCTCCTCCAGCTCCTCCAGCTCCTTCAACTCCTCCAGCTCCTCCAACTCCTTCAACTCCTCCAACTCCTCCAACTCCTCCACTCCTCCAGCTCCTTCAACTCCTTCAGCTCCTTCAACTCCTCCGACTCCTTCAACTCCTCCAACTCCTCCAACTCCTTCAACTCCTCCGACTCCTTCAACTCCTCCAGCTCCTCCAACTCCATGCAACTCCTCCAGCTCCTCCAGCTCCTCCAGCTCCTGCTGCTCCTGCTCCTCTAACTCCTTCAACTCCTCCGGCTCCACCAGCTCCTCCAGCTCCTCCAGCTCCTGCTGCTCCAGCTCCTCCAGCTCCTCCAGCTCCTCCAGCTCCTCCAGCTCCACCAGCTCCTGCTGCTCCTGCTCCTCCAGCTCCTCCAGTGTTTCTTTGCAAGCCTCCTTAATGGAGCTAATTGTGCCCTGATTTGCTGATCAGTGGGTTGGTTGGCTGCGCTCTGAGCCGCAGGACAGGAACAAGAGGCTCATTAAGGCCAACAGCAGCAGCGTCGCTCCTGATTTACACATTTCTACACATTTTTGCCAGGAAGTGAAAATACGTTGTTTTCCTACTCCGACAACTTGTGTGTAGAGCAGGATGGTCAGGAGCAGTTTTCACAAGGTGGAGGTGAGCTCTGAGCAGCTGCCAGTCCCAGTCGGACCTGACCAATCAGCATCCCCCGAGGAGACAGGGGGCGGAGCTACGGACAGCACTCAGTCATGACTGGAGCACTTTATTGTTCTGATAGATAGAGAGATAGAGAGATGGATGGATAGATGGATAGATAGAGAGATGGATGGATAGATAGATAGATGGATGGATAGATGGATAGATAGAGAGATGGATGGATAGATAGATAGATAGAGAGATGGATGGATAGATGGATAGATAGAGAGATGGATGGATAGATAGATAGATAGAGAGATGGATGGATAGATGGATAGATGGATAGATATTGAAAAAGAAAACTGAAGGAGGTTCTTCCTGTACGAAGCTGTGGTTGGATGAGTATCGTGATGTTCCGGGCGCTGTGATTGGCTGGTTCTCAGCTCCCAGGTGTCCACCCCTGCTTCTGCTGTGTGTCAGACTGTATCCCACACCATCTCTCTTTTCCACCGCAGCAGATGGAAACAGGCCTGCCAGTCCGTCAGTCCGTCCGTCAGTCCGTCCGTCAGTCGGTCCGTCAGTTCGGGGCAGGACCTGGAAACGGCCACCGGGGGCAGCGGCTTTGGTTTGCGGCTGCAGCTTGGGTAGATC
>NW_027466349.1:7500-20000 GCF_046127955.1 Nelusetta ayraudi | reverse complement strand
GGAGCGGCGTCCAGATTGAGTTTCATTGCTCATGTGCGGCTCCAGCGGCCGAGAGGCTTGTCTTCTGTCCAGAGGGCCGGAGGAGAAAAGATGAGCTTTGTTTTACGAGTGCAGTGGAAGCGGCAGAACATGGAGAGCAGATGTTCGGCAAAGGCCCCTCCTTCTTTTCCACACACCTCAGTGATTGTGCAAGTCCTCCATCATTCCAGCGCTCACATTTCCTCCTCCTCCTCCTCCTCCACCACCTCCTGCTGCTGCCGCTGCCCTGCTCTTCACCCCTGCATTATAAACCCTGATGGTGTGAAAACAGGTGCTGGGATCATCCGCACACAGTGGTCGGCCCTCCTCCGCCCTCCCCCGCCCTCCTCCCACCTCCTCCCACCTCCTCCCACCTCCAGGCCGGAGGGATAATGTTGCTGCTGCACCATCCGGCTTTGCTTTGCTTTTGCACCCCCAACAGCAGCAGCTGACTTTACTGTCATTGGCCCCAACCGTGAAGATTTTTGGTTGGGCGACGGCAGTAAATTGTATTTAATATCCAGTTCCACGCACAGCTGCGCTCTGTGGCTGCATCGCATTCCACCCATTAACTGCTTTCTCAGCCTTTGTGGCAGATAAAGGCGACACCAGTGCCTTTGATAGGCGGATGAAGGATGATGTTGCACATAATCACACCGCTGGTTTTATTGGCCCAACACCCACCACCACCCACACACACACACACACACACACATTATGGTACTGTACCTGAGGCGACACACTGGGCTGGATGCAGAGGATGGAGGTGGTGAGGTGAGCAGAGCAGGAGGACAACAGCACAGACCCAAGACCCAAGAACCCACAGCAGCAGCAACAGCAAGTCAAACTGGACTAGACTGGACTAGAGTGGTTTAGACTGGACTAGAGGGGTTTAGACTGGACTGGACTGGTTTAGACTGGACTAGAGGGGTTGAGACTGGACTGGACTGGACTAGACTGGACTAGACTGGACTAGAGTGGTTTAGACTGGACTGGACTGGGCTAGACTGGTTTAGACTGGACTGGACTGGACTAGAGTGGTTTAGACTGGACTGGACTGGGCTAGACTGGTTTAGACTGGACTGCACTGGAAGGTTTCTGTGGAAGCCAGTTGGTCTGCTGAATGGTTCTGGTGGACGCTGGTGCTGTGACTGATAGCTTGAGGCTCCATTCTTCCCTGACTGTTGGACTTTGACACGCGTGTTTTTATCTTTAATTCATACCCCCCCCTCTTCTTCTTCATCCCATGAACTCTTTCATTCTTAGAAGAAAAAAACTTTTTTCCAGGTCCTAATTAGGCAAATCAAACTGTAGCAGCAGAAACTTTAAACCTCTTCTGGGCTGAGTGCGGCTCCTCTCAGCTCCTCTCAGCTCCTCTCAGCTCTCAGTATCTTTGTTCCGTCCGAGTTCACACACAGTGCCGCCGCCGCCGCCGCCGCCGCCGCCGCCGCCGCCGCTCTGGGCCAAGAATCACCGAGAGAAAAAGTGTTTCTGGCCGGCGAGAGGACAGGTTGGAAGACGGCGCTTGGAGGTAAGTCATCAAAAAGTTCTCAGCACCTTGGCAGGAATGATAAAAAGAGGGAAGAACTCCTGCTGAGTCCACCTCCAACCTGAAACCGTGGGTGGGTGGCGGCTAGCGGGGAAGGAGGAGGAGGAGGAGGAGGAGGAGGAGGAGGAGTCCTGCTACCAATACTAGCAGGAGGGTTGAGTGACAGCAAAGCCGCTGTAGCAACTCCACTGAAATGAATGGAAGTGGAAGCTGGAGCTGTAGTTCCCTCAGTCTCCCCGTCTGTGTGTGTGTGTCTGTGTGTGTGTGTGTGTGTGTGTGCGTGCTGTCATGCTATGGGAAAAAACATAATGTCAGTCACAGCATGACAAACAATACAAGCAATAATTCAGGTTTCCACTGAGGCGCTTCAGCGACATCACAGGAAGCAAAGTTAGTCCACCATACGTTCACAGACACAACCATTTCCTAACTTTTCCCCCTGTCAACAGTGCAGCAGTGCAGCAGTGCAGCAGCTGAGTGGCTGCAGCCGCCACGGCCGGCCGGCCCGGGGGGTAGGGGTGGAGGGAGGGGGGGGACGCGGCTCATTTCCAGATTCCTCTGCGTCCAAATCGGAGAGGGTTTCACTTTGAAGCCGACAACAGACGCTGCACGCAATCGTTAGCCGGTAGCTATCTGGATGCCATCACTCTGCTCCTCCTCCTCCTCCTCCTCCTCCTCCTCCTCCTCCTCCTCTCTGCTCCTGGCCTGGAGATGGCGGCCTGGCGGCGCTCGGCTGCTTTATTGGACCATGTTTCCTCATCTGTCTTTTTATCGAGCGGCGGGCCGTCAGCTGTCCTGCCAGCCTGCTGCCGCTGCACCCCATTTGTCTTCATGTTGCCCCCCCAGCCACCCCCACCCCCACCCCCACCCCCCCGGCTCTCCTCCACCCCCACTTCCTGGATGCACAGGCACGCACGCATGCACGCACACACGTTAGCCTGGACACACAGACGCACACTGTGCAGCCTATGTTGCATTGTGCAGGTTGTGCACTTTGTAGCGGGGGAGGGGCTGGGGCTGGGGGGGGGGGGGCTCCGAGCGTCCGAGGGGCCGGCGTG
This sequence comes from Nelusetta ayraudi, assembly GCF_046127955.1. Lineage (NCBI taxonomy): Eukaryota > Metazoa > Chordata > Actinopteri > Tetraodontiformes > Monacanthidae > Nelusetta > Nelusetta ayraudi. The sequence continues at coordinate 17,375 of NW_027466349.1, read as the reverse complement.
CACATGCATCATACTTGTTGAGGTCTGAGAAAGTAATTTGCTCCAACCCACGTGTGTGTGTGTGTGTGTGTGTGTGTGTGTGTGTGTGTGTGTGACTTCAGGGAAAGTGTCCCATGTCTGTCAGTGTGTGTGTGTGTGTGTGTGTGTGTGTGTGTGTGTGTGTGTGTGTGACTTCAGGGAAAGTGTCCCATGTCTGTCAGTGTGTGTGTGTGTGTGTGTGTGTGTGTGTGTGTGTGTGTGTGTGTGACTTCAGGGAAAGTGTCCCATGTCTGTCAGTGTGTGTGTGTGTGTGTGTGTGTGTGTGTGTGTGTGTGTGTGTGTGACTTCAGGGAAAGTGTCCCATGTCTGTCAGTGTGTGTGTGTGTGTGTGTGTGTGTGTGTGTGTGTGTGTGTGTGTGACTTCAGGGAAAGTGTCCCATGTCTGTCAGTGTGTGTGTGTGTGTGTGTGTGTGTGTGTGTGTGTGTGACTTCAGGGAAAGTGTCCCATGTCTGTCAGTGTGTGTGGGAGTTAACAGGTGCACAGCCAGGCCTGATGTGTTTGACCTGACGGATGGGCGGAGCTGCAGGAGGTCAGGTATAATGCACTGCCGTGTGTGTGTGTGTGTGTGTGTGTGTGTGTGTGTGTGTGTGTGTGTGTGTGTGTGACTAAACCCACGTTGATCCAGATGCATTGTGGGACTTTTTTTTTATTGTGTCTCAAGTTTTTCTTTTCCGTTTGTGTTCAGCAGAAGTGACACGACTGATAAAACATTATTCAAATATATGCAACATTGAAAAAAAAAAGAAAGGAAAGTGGGGCGGAGTCAGAACTTCACCACGACCACCAGGAGGCCTCCTGGTGGAGCAGCCGGGACCTTGTTGTTGCTCTTCTACCACAGGGTTTTCTTTTTTTCAAAGGTAGTGTTCTTTTCAGTAGCTGCATCCATCCATCCATAATCTATCATCCATCCATCATCCATCCATCATCCATCCATCACCATCCATCATCCATCCATCATCTATCATCCATCCATCATCCATCCATCATCCATCCATCACCATCCATCATCCATCCATCATCTATCATCCATCCATCATCCATCCATCATCTATCATCCATCCATCATCCATCCATCCATCATCTATCATCCATCCATCCATCATCCATCCATCATCTATCCATCATCTATCATCCATCCATCATCCATCCATAGTCATCCATCCATCATCATCCATCCATCATCTATCATCCATCCATCCATCCATCATCCATCCATCCATCATCCATCATCATCCATCATCCATCCATCCATCCATCATCCATCCATCCATCCATCATCATCCATCCATCCATCCATCCATCCATCATCCATCATCCATCCATCCATCCATCCATCCATCCATCATCCATCCATCCATCCATCCATCCATCCATCCATCATCCATCCATCCATCCATCCATCCATCCATCCATCCATCCATCATCCATCCATCCATCCATCCATCCATCCATCATCCATCCATCCATCCATCCATCATCCATCCATCATCCATCCATCATCTATCATCCATCCATCATCCATCCATCCATCCATCCATCCATCCATCATCCATTTCATGGTTGTGGTTGTGATGGATGCTGTGTTTTTCAGAATGGAAGAACAGCAGCAACAACTGCTGAGTGTGAAGAAAAAGACTTAATGGTTTAGACAGAAGAGACTTGGCTGCCGTAGCAGCAGCAGCAGCAGCAGCAGCAGCAGCAGCAGCAGCAGCAGCAGCAGCAGCAGCAGCAGCAGCAGCAGCGGCAGCAGCAGCAGCAGCAGCGGCAGCAGCAGCAGCAGCAGGCTGAGGAAGGTCAAAAACATGAAAAGGGCTCCAGAATGGCTCTCTCTCTGGGAGGCTGCAGTTAAATCCTCCCTGGGAAAGTTATGAACGACGCTGCGCCAGTGCAAAGCAAATCGTCCGAGGAGAAAAAAAAAAATCAATTTAGAAAATTGCTGGAACTCTTGCAGACCTCTTTCATTGTCATTAAGAGATCACATGGCGGGGGGAGTGGGGGGCAATGGCCCCTCTCCTTCCCCCCCCACCCCCAGGGCTTATTATTAGTTCTGTGTCCGTTCACCCAACCACCATTGGTTCCTCTGTCTGACTTTTAAAGGTGCGGAGCAGCAGCAGCAGCAGCAGCAGCAGCAGCAGCAGTGGTGAAAAGCGGGAGTGGGAATGCCGTGGATGGGATCGATGGGAAGCTCGACACAGCGGAGCGCTCTGTTGTTTCTTTAACTCCCTGTCGCAGCTAGCAGCGCTGCCGCTAACGCTAGAAAAATGTCTGCTATTCTTCCTTATCGAGCTTGCGATGCGAATGCATGAATGTTTTTTTGGGGTTTTTTTTGTTGAAGCAACAGAGGAAAACCGGACTGGAAAAAAAACCAAACCTGCCAACCACCAAAACCAACCAACCAACCAACCAACCAACCAACCAACCGATCAATCGATCGATGAGAGTCGGCAAAACTAGGACGCTAGGCCACCAACACCGGCCAATCGTTCCGCATCACTGCTTTCTCCACCATCGTTACATTATACTATTCACAATAAAACAATGATCAATATAGGATCAATCCGTATCAGTAGGGTTTTTTTTTTTTGTGGTGCGCGCCAGAGGAAGCCTGGCAGACGTGGATGGCTGAATTCCGCCGGTTGCCAGTCACTCTTCCTCCCCCCTTTTGTCTCCTGCAGCCTCTTTGTTTCCCCGACAACAGCTTAAATTAGATCGCTGTCCAGTGTTTTGCTCCGATGATTAGCTCATAAGCTACTGCGGGAGGCAGCGGCGAGCGCTGGAGCGTGAGCGGAACAAGATACAAAGCCAGCGAGGGCGAGGGGAGGGGAGGCGAGGGGAGGGGAGGGGAGGGGAGGGGGGGAGGGGAGGGGAGGGGTGAGATAGGCAGAGCGCCTGTCATGCGCCATAGTCCTCCTCCGATAGCCATCTGCTGCTCCTGCATGCACAATCAGAGCGTCGGAGCCCCCGAACGTGTCCCGCAGGCCGGCAGGGGAGAACAGGCGCCTTGTGTTATTTAGAGCGAGCGTGTGAAGAAGCTCCGCCCTCCACCCCCCCCGGCGTGCGGCTCGCCGCCACGCAGCCGAGCGGTCGATGCACTTTGTGAAGAGAAACTCTGCATTCAAGTTGCATCATTCCTCGTTTTTCACCGCCCCAATAAGAGGAAACGACGGCGGCGCAGACGATTTAGACTCCCCCCCGCTGCCCCCCTCCCCCTCCTCCGCAAGAGGCAGTCGGATGACGTGAAAGTGAAGTTTGGAAAGCGGAGGCAAAGAAGGAGAAGAAGGAGAAGAAGAAGGTTCTGCAGCCTCCGGGAGCCTGCAGACGGCCGCTGCATTTTAATGCCTTGCTAACAGCAGATTAAACCCACATCTGTCGGTTCCACCTCCGGGAGGGGGGGGGGTATGTGTGCGTGAGGGCGGGTGGGGGGGCCTCGGTTGGTCCTGATGGAAGCTCCTGGAACGCGGCGTGCTAAAGCGAAGACGCTGAGGGCCCTGAGAGTTTCGCCCAGGTGCTCCGAGAGATGAAAACTCTCATCAGGGCGTGAAAATCAGAGCGTCGTCGGCCAAGGTGACGAGGGACTGCGGAGGAAGCTCCTTCCCTCCGGCCAGGGTCCCAGCCTCACTCAAAGCAGTCGGGACAAGCATGTCGCGCTTCCAGAGTCGTAGGTCGTCCCCGCCCGCTGTCCCGGGACAGGAAGTGGGCGGAGCAGCTGGAGTTTCTGACCTCTTTGGACTCAGAATGTTCGGCAAAGGTTGAGTTGCAGTCAAGACGGCACCAACTGAGACCAAGACCGGATCAGGACCAGAGAGCATGGAGACCAAGACCAGACCAAGACCAGAGAGCATGGAGACCAAGACCAGACCAAGACCAGACCAAGACCAGAGAGCATGGAGACCAAGACCAGACCAAGGCTGAATATAGCAAAGAAAAATAACAACAAACCAGACTCTCTTATTAAATTCCAGTTTGCTTCGAAATGGAACAGCAACGTCTCTTCTCAGCAAGGAGTCTGTGAATTATTTTCTTCAACGGTTTGCTGCTTTGCCAACGATTTTGAACCATTTTCAAAGAAACAACTTTGCTTCATAGAATTCATAAACAAACTCACTGGGAATAAGAGGACAGGGTGTCACTCTGGGTGTCACCAACAGAGTGAAACAAGGCAGCAGCTGCATTCTTCTCTGTTATTATGGTGTTATTACAGTGTTGGCTGAGTCTCCACTGGTCTGGATCAAAAGTCCCCCCAGTCCTCCCAGTCCCAGTCCCAGTCCCAGACCCAGACCCAGTAAGAATGTCACAGAGTCCGAGACCTTTAAAAAGTGTCCCGGAGACCAGGACCAACCTCCAGACCACATCATAGACGAAGGGTCGAGGTTCAAAGCGACGCGCAGCGATGAAGCAAACTTCACTTTCTTCTTTTCATCAACGCAAGAGGGCGGAGGGGGTGGCTGTCATATTGCCACCTAGTGCACCAGGCTGCGTACTGCAATGTGCAAATTGTCACCCAGAACGCAGCACATCAGCGGGTGTGAAAGCTGCCCCCTGGAGGCCAAGGAGGGTCGTGAGTGCGTTGGGTGTGAACACGAAAAGAAAAAAACAATCACAGAAGAAGCGAAGGGACACGAGGACTGGCCCAGCGGGGGGGTGGTGGTGGTGGTGGTGGGGGGGCAGCAGCGAGGACGTGACGAGGGCAGGCAGCGTCAGGACACTGACAACTGGACAACTGGATAAAAAAATAAAGAGAGAAAGAAAAAACAAGTTGAGATATTTAATAAAGAAAAAGCAGAGTGCAAATGTTCTCCGTGAACTTGTGAAAACTTTGAGGCGATGCAGGACGGAGTCTTGAAAGAAGAAATAGCCGAGACGTCACTTCAATTATTCTCTTTCAAATGTAAAACTGGTTGCAGAGCCGCTGCTGCTCCACTGTACTTGTGGGGCAGCTGAAAATATATTAAAAAATAAAAAATAAAATAAAAAAAATCAGCCGCAGCTGCCCGAAAAAAATAAAATGAAATCAAAAAGGCAAAGGGATTTTTGGACGAAGCTCCGCCTCCTCACTGCTGCAGGCAGACAGTGGCGACGGAGCGCCGCTGTCCTGGCCGACACAACACACACACACACACACACACACACACACACACACACACACACACAGATGGCACTTTGAAAATGAAGTCTAAAGCAGCATCTGTTCATTCCAGAGTCTCACCGTCACAATTACACTAAAAAAAAAATATTTAAATTGAATTTGGACTTTTACTTTTTTCCATCTCATCTCGCTTTGACGACGACAAGTCTCCTGACGCCGCCCCCTGATGGATGACCTGGTTAAAGCTGCTGCTGCTGCTGCCCCTGGTTCTGCTCTTTGATTGGTTGTTGGGGAGGAGCGCCAGACCTTCACAGCTTGTCAGAGAGAAGAGGAGCGTCCTCCTCAGACCTTCATCCTGAGGCCGGCAGGGGTTTGCAGCTGTGACGCCACAGCCAGGCCACGTCTCTCCGTGTGTGTGTGTGTGTGTGTGTGTGAGCGTGAGTGTGAACATGCCTCCTGATGCGGCGCATCTGTGTGAGTGCCGAGCGCCCTGATGATGTGATGTGATGAAGAGGTGTTTCCACCGTGCGCATATTAATACCACCGTCATGAATATTGATCTGTGTCCTCACAGAGCCCGTCTGTGTGTGTGTGTGTGTGTGTGTGTGTGTGTGTGTGTGTGTGTGTGTGTGTGTACATGCAGGATGCTTGATTGGATGTGTGAGGGTCTGCATCTCAGTTTTTATGATTTATTTTACCCTCCGCTGCTGTTGAAGTCATCTTCTGTCACTGACGTGCAAGAAAAAAACATCGTCATCGTTGACGTCTGACAATCAAGAGATTTGTTAAACCTGAGATGATGTTGCACACGTCGCGGCCAATCCTGATCCTGATCCCAATCTCGATCCTGATCCCAATCCTGATCTTAATCCTGACCCTGATCCTGACCCTAAACTTAATCCTGATCCTGACTTTGATCCTAATCCTGATCCTAATCTTGATCCTCACCCTGACCCTGACCCTAAACTTAATCCTGATCCTGATTTTGATCTTAATCCTGATCCTCACCCTGACCCTGATCCTGACCCTAAACTTAATCCTGATCTTCATCCTGATCCTAACCCTGATCTTTATTGTGAGCCTAATCTCGATCCTGATCCTAACCCTGATCCTCAGCCCGACCCTGATCCTGGATCAGTTGCTGAACTCTTTGCTGCTGTTGTGAGGCCGCTGTGCGTGGACGATGAGGAGCACGGTGAACACAGACGTCCTCCCTGCTGCTCTGGCGTCTGTGGTTGACAGTCAACAGTTTATGTGCGGCAGATGGCCGTCGGCAAATGATATTTATCTCCCGATTAGGAACAAACAGTTTGTTTCATTTGTCGTCGTTTTGGATGAAACCCACAACAACAACAACAACAATGCAACCTGGCAATAGGGTTGAAGTCTGAGCCCTTGATGTCACATCACAGAGGGCTGGTGGGGGAGTAGGAGGGGGGGGTAGCAGCGTGAGTCAACAAGTGTGTGTGTGTGTGAGTGTGTGTGTGTGTGTGTGTAGTGTGAGGCTGCTGCTACCACTACACACACACACAGCAAGCAGGATGTTTTATTTATTGATATTATTTGCTGCTGTTGGATAAACTGCAGTTCCCTGTCGGCCTCCAGACACCTGAGTGGCTGCAGCTGCTCCGTCCCCGCACTGCCAGCGTGTTGTTGCTCCGTCTCTGTGTCTTCTGCCTCCTCTTCCCAACCACTTCTCCTGACTTTGCTTCACAAAGAAAAACTACAAACTCAACAACTGACAAACTCAACAACAGGCCACCTCGCACTGTCTCGCACGTTACCGCAAACCTTGTGGTGTCACATGGTGTGTGTGTGTGTGTGTGTGTGTGTGTGTGTGTTGGGTGGGGTGGGGGGGGGGGGGTGTTGGCTGACATATGCGTTCAGAGAATTACCTGTCAGCTCGCTCAAAGCCCCAAAAAAGTGTGAGAATACCAGGCAGCTTCTTCATTTAGCCGACAACAGATGGCGACGGCGAGAGAGAATCTCGCAGGTTTAGTGTGAGAAAACGGGATTTCAGCTCCGCACTGACAAAAAAAACAAAACAAGTGAACTGATGGGACGGCATCACACTCGATCCTTGTCTCCACTCCCAGCAGCTCACTGTGTTCCTCGGCAACAACCGAGCCAGCAGATCCCCAGCTGTCCTGAAAAACAAACACACACACACACACACACACACACACACACACACACACACACACACACGTGCTGCAGTCCTGGAGGCTGGTCCTGGTCTCCTGGTCTCTCTCAGCTGGGACTCGGAGGCAGTTTGACTGGGTCTGGTCTTGGTCTTGGTCTTGGTCTTGGACTGGGAGGACTGGGAGGACTGGGAGGCAGTTTGACTGGGTCTGGTCTTAGTCTTGGTCTTGGTCTTGGACTGGGAGGACTGGGAGGACTGGGAGGCAGTTTGACTGGGTCTGGTCTTGGTCTTGGTCTTGGACTGGGAGGACTGGGAGGACTGGGAGGCAGTTTGACTGGGTCTGGTCTTAGTCTTGGTCTTGGTCTTGGTCTTGGTCTTGGACTGGGAGGACTGGGAGGACTCGGAGGCAGTTTGACTGGGTCTGGTCTTGGTCTTGGTCTTGGTCTTGAACTGGGAGGACTGGGAGGACTGGGAGGCAGTTTGACTGGGTCTGGTCTTGGTCTTGGTCTTGGACTGGGAGGACTGGGAGGCAGTTTGACTGGGTCTGGTCTTGGTCTTGGTCTTGGTCTTGGTCTTGGACTGGGAGGACTGGGATGTAGTTTGACTGGGTCTGGTCTTGGTCTTGGTCTTGGACTGGGAGGACTGGGAGGACTGGGAGGCAGTTTGACTGGGTCTGGTCTTGGTCTTGGTCTTGGACTGGGAGGACTGGGAGGCAGTTTGACTGGGTCTGGTCTTGGTCTTGGTCTTGGACTGGGAGGACTGGGAGGACTGGGAGGCAGTTTGACTGGGTCTGGTCTTAGTCTTGGTCTTGGTCTTGGACTGGGAGGACTCAGCAGAAGTGTTTGGTTGTTCTTTCTGTTTTTTCCCCTCCAGTTAGCAGCGATGCAGGATGGATTTTCAAAAGAGACAGCACAGACCTCAGAGACCTGTGTGTGTGTGTGTGTGTGTGTGTGTGTGTGTGTGTGTGTGTGTGTGTGTGTGTGTGTGTGTGTGTGTCGGCCACTGATCCAGCCTGGAGCTGCGGGGATCAGAAGCTGCAGGCGGTGAAGCTGCACACCTGTAATGACAGCGGGATCAAGCGGCGGTCGCACAATCCTGCACAGGACTTAACACCGTCTGCACTCCACACTGCGCACAACAACACAACTTAAAGCGTGCATCAGCCGCTGGCTTTTCATTCTGCTGTTCTCCTCCCCCTGCCTCAGCTGGCTGCTCTCCCAGGACAGAGGACAGCCAGGTGAGCTAATCAAACAACAAACATTCACCGAGGATTCGGCAGATACACACCAAAAAAAACAACAACTAATAGATACAAATAAAAATGAATAAAATGCGTCAGAGGGTCAACTTGTTTTCCATCATCTTCAGCCACTCATCTCACTGCAGCGTGAGAAGAAGAACCAGCTCTCGTTAGCTGGTCCAGAACTACCATGTCTAGAAGCTCTACAAGCTCCTCCAGCTGGCACCACAGAGACATCGTTGGCTGCAGAACCAAGCCAGCCAACTGTTACTGCTACTGTTACTACTGCTGCTGCTGCTGCTGCTTCTACTACTGCTGCTACTACTGTTACTATTACTACTGCTGCAGCTGTTACTGTTGTTACTGCTGCTTCTACTGCTGCTGCTGCTGCTGCTGCTGCTGCTGCTACTACTGCTGCTGTTACTGCTGCTACTACTGCTGCTGCTGCTGCTGCTTCTACTACTGCTGCTACTACTGTTACTATTACTACTGCTGCAGCTGTTACTGTTGTTACTGCTGCTTCTACTGCTGCTGCTGCTGCTGCTGCTGTTACTGCTGCTTCTACTGCTGCTGCTACTGTTGTTACTGCTGCTTCGGTTACTGTTACTACTGCTGCTGCTGCTGCTGTTACTGTTACTGTTCCTACTGCTACTACTGTTACTATTACTACTGCTGCAGCTGCTGCTGCTACTGCTGCTGCTGCTGCTGCTGCAGCTGCTGCTGCTACTGCTGCTGCTGCTGTTACTGTTGTTACTACTGCTGTTACTGTTACTACTGCTGCTGCTGCTGCTACTGTTGTTACTACTGCTGTTACTATTACTACTGCTGCAGCTGCTGCTGCTACTACTGTTACTGCTGCTGCTGTTACTGTTGTTACTACTGCTGTTACTGTTACTACTGCTGCTGCTGCTGCTACTGTTGTTACTACTGCTGTTACTATTACTACTGCTGCAGCTGCTGCTGCTACTACTGTTACTGCTGCTGCTGTTACTGCCGCTACTACTGTTACTATTACTACTGCTACAGCTGCTGCTGCTGTTACTGTTGTTACTACTGCTGTTACTGTTAATACTGCTGCTGTTACTGCTGCTGCTGCTACTGTTACTGATGCTGTTCCTGCTGATGTTGCTTCTGCCGCTGCTACTGCTGCTGCTGCTGCTGCTACTCTTACTATTACTGCTGCAGCTGCTGCTGCTACTGCTGCTACTGCTGCTGCTGCTGCTGCTGTTACTACTGCTGCTGCTGCTGTTACTGCTGCTGCTGCTACTGTTACTGATGCTGTTCCTGCTGATGTTGCTTCTGCCGCTGCTACTGCTGCTGCAGCTGTGGCGGGGAGGATGGCGACACCCTTCGACAATAACTTCAT
>NW_027466349.1:0-2500 GCF_046127955.1 Nelusetta ayraudi | reverse complement strand
GGCGGTTAAAATGGACTCAAAACCGCCCACAAATTTATGTAAACAGCGATCGACGAGCGGCCGGAACGACTCTCCTGTCGACGGCGCCGCTGCAGCTGCGACAAGAGCGTTTTACTCTGCACCCCCCCCCACCACCACCACCACCACCTCGCCTCCACCACCGCCTCGATCGGAGGGAGGGGAGGGGGCGGGGCCAGCGGTTGGCCGGGAAGACGCCTCGCCTCGCCGTGTCCTCAGGCTTCTCCTCGGCTTCCTGCTTCTCATTTCCTTCTGACCTTTTCCCACCCAAACTTCATCACAGCTGCTTGTGGAGGGAAGTCGTCGCTGGTATTTCAAACTCAAAGGTTGCAGGTGAAGGCGGCGCCGCCCCGCAGCAGAGAAACTACCTTCATTTATTCATTCATTCATTTATTTCATTTTGAGGCATCTCACTTTTCGGTGTCATTCCAACGCATCTCACTTTTCGGTGTCATTCCAACGTTGAAGCCGGACCAATCAGCACGTTTGGGAGAGGAAGAGGCGGAGCCACAGGAGAAACAGGAAGTTAGCTGCGAGCTCGAGAGCGACGCTGCAGGTGGGGGTCCTTCCAGAGGGAGGGGGAAGTGCAGTGACCAAACTGCCTGGCCCCGCCCTCCCCCGCCCTGACAGCAGCTCCCTCTAGTGGCCTCCTCCTCCTGCTGCTCCTCCTCCCACTGGGTCTTTGCTTTTCTCCCCACGTCTGAAACCAGCTTGATTCCGACCAGCAAACCTGAAGGTTGTCTTTTTGAAATATGCTCATTAATCCTGGAATGAAACCTCTTTCTTATCGCATTTTTCACATTTATATTCACGCTAGCTTTTTATTATCGACAGATGCAAAAAAAAAAATAAATGAGAAAAAAGAAGAACTTCAAATGACTAAAAAAAAAAAAAGGAGTGAATCGATCAAATGGATCCAAAGCAATCCTACTGTATACACAATTAAATTGTAAATGATTTGAGTCGATTCACTTTTTTCATGGTTTTGACTTTGATTTTGAGTCAAAATTCTGTTTTGCTAAAATAGCAAAAAAACATAAATAAATAAATAAAAGCTTGGAAAATGTTGCCCTGGTGTCATTGAGTTTCAGACTTCAGACAGAACTGACCGTCAATACTAGAAAAATACTAATATTATGTGTAAAGTGCAACAATTTACTGTTTTATATATTTAATAACAGTTATAACGACGTGACCGTTTTCACGACCCCAGTAAGCCCCGCCCCCTCACATCAGACCCGTCCGTCGTCACCTTTCGATAACGAAGTGAAACCGCAGCGGGCTCCGCCCACTTCCTGCTGCTAGGCAGGGGAAACCCAAGCCTGGCGGCGGCGGCGGCGGCCTGGAGCTCAGCCGGCGGCGGGCGGCGCTGGCAGCTGGCGGTGCAGCAGCGCCGCGTGTCACTCTGAACACGGCAGCCGCCGCCGCCGCCGTCGGGATCGGGTTCTCCTTCAATCTTCTCAGGAATGTGGCGGCCAAACGGAATCACGGCAAGATAAACATTAGCGGCGCTCAAACCGCTTCCCACAAAGACGCCACTGTAGCGGCGCCTCAGCTGCCGCTACAGTGGGTCAGCTGACACTCCGGGGTCGCCGGGGCTCGCACGCAGATGGGCGCTGTTGATTATTGTTGGGGTATTTTTTTGTTTTTTTTCAGGAGGGGAACCAATGTTCCTTCCTGTCTCTCCCCCTTCATAGAAAAAGAGAAGCGTCTTCGTCAGCAGGTGTGGAGTGGGCGGAGCTAAAACTGCCTCCGAATGAACTGAGTGACAGAGGATCTGCTTGTTTGGTGATGGTTGTGAAACCCTGCAGTGCCTCGTTAAAAAAGGCCTTTTAGCTCTTCTAGTAAAATTGACTTTGACCAAATTGGTTCATTTTAAAATGAATAAAATAAACAAAGTTTGTTCAGTTTAATAGTTTGAGAAGCCAGAAGATGACGAAGCACGGCGCAGCAGGACAGCGTTCCACCGAAATCACAAAATTCCTCAGTAATATATATAGTTTTTTTACTTTGCTAGCAGACGACCGGCAGCTTCATCAGTCAGTCCGTTAGCTTAAGTAGCGAAGCAAACATTCCAACACCTACGACTCAACACAGGAAGTCAAACTTTTCACCACATCGCAGAAGAAATCCCTGCAGAATCTCAGCGTAGAGTCGCTGCTCGCTAACGTTCCGGCCTGTGGTCACGTGACCTGGTCGTAATTGTTGTTGTTGTTGTCGTTGTCATTGGGGGGGGGGGGGGATTCCATTGATCTGTGATCACTCCAACAGATGATCATCCGGCCTTTGATGCTGATTGGCTACCTGGGGGTCCAGGCGCAGCGTCTCTTGACCCCTGTCTCTTGACCCCTGCTGACCTCTAGCCCGGTGCCGGTGACCCCCCCCAACACACACACACACACACACACACACACACATATATATCCGGGGGCTGCGCCTCGCATGCACTCGGTCATGCGATCCGTCTCCCTCTCGCCAGACG
>NW_027466348.1:7500-10000 GCF_046127955.1 Nelusetta ayraudi | reverse complement strand
GCTCCTCCGTTTGTCGCAGGAAGTGCGAGGAGCGGCGGCGGCAGCGGCGGCGCTAATGGAGGCGGTGAATTGAAGAACAAGCGGGAAGAGGAAAGGGAGGGATTTTTTTCCCTTTTTTTTCAGAATGAGACATTTAATGCAGTTCATTTGGAGTCGGAAGTGGAGAAGCACAGACTGCTGCTGCTGCTGCTGCTGCTGCTGCTGCTGCTGCTGCCACTGCTGCTACTGCTGCTGCTGCCACTGCTGCTACTGCTGCTACTGCTGCTACTGCTGCTACTGCTGCTGCTGCTTTAAAAGAGAAATCAAGGTTCCAGAATTCAGAGGGAAACAAACTAACAAACTCAATGTCTTGTGGCCCGTGGGAAGGTGATGCAGCGGCAGTGAAGAAGGGGAGGGGAGGGCTGAGAGGGGGCGTGGCCAGCGCTTGCACGTCATTGGCAGCTCTTTTCTTTCGTTTTTTTTTTTTTTTTTTTTAACAGCAGCAGCCTTCAGAAATCCTCCTCCAGCACTGCAGGAGGCGCCGCTCACCGACATCCAATTAGAGACAGCCATCATCCAACCATCCATCATCCATCCCTCCATCCATCTATCCACCATCCATCCATCCCTCTATCATCCATCCCTCCATCATCCAACCATCCATTATTCATCCACCCGTCCCTCCATCTTTCTTTCATCATCCATCCATCCATCCATCCATCCATCGATTTCTCTCCTTTTTTGGTATGTTTGTCGGGAACAAAAGTCAAATGTCTAAAAATGAAGTGCCCACCCCAGGACGAGCCGTCTGTCCTCCTCTCCACACGGAGGCAAACAGTGTAAGAGTGCAGACGGTCAGTGAGAATGTTTTCTGTGACAGTTTGTCCTGGTGGATGAGTTTGAAAAAACAACTCCAGGTGTGGGAGGCTTTTTACAGCCTGCGGCTGGAACAGGAAGTGGGAGGTGAACTCCGCTGGGGGCGTCGCCGTCACCTCCAGCTGTTACGACTCAATCCTCCTTGTTTACAGGGACAGCTGACCGCCCCCCCCCCGCCACCCGCGCCCCTCCGGCACCCGAGCCCACCTCCCCACGTCTCAATCACATGACTAACCTGCAGCGGCCGCTGCTGTTGGCTGGCCGAGACCATCGATCTGCAGCGGCGGTGGCGGGCAGGAGCCGATCCATCAACGTGACGGCCAAAACACTCCAACACCTTCACATTCTGTCTGCCGTCGCTCTCTGTGGTGCTGAAGAGCCTGGGACTCTGGCACCTGGAGATCCAGGGGGGGTCCAGGACAAAGCAGGGGCTTCAGACCAACAGGCTCTAGAGCTTCAGAAGATCCAGGACCAACAGGTTCTGGAGCTCCGGGGGATCCAGGACCAGCAGGTACTTCAGGAACATCTGGTTAAGGAGCTTCAGAAGATCCAGTACAAACTGGTTCTAGAGGTTCAGGGGAGATCTGGGAAAGGTTGGTCCCGGATCTTCTGAAGCTCCAGGACCAGCTAGCTCTGGATAGCTATAGGCACCATGGAACAGCTGGTCGTGGAAGAGGTGCTCCTGGATCTTCTGGAGATCCAGGAGCAGCTGGTTCTGGAGCTTCAGAAGATCCAGAACCAGCTGGTCCTGGAGGTCCCTGTGATGGTCCATCACTGAAGCTGCACATTTCCAATGTGTGATCTTGACCTGCAGGCCCAGTTAGACCTGCTCACCCTCACCGTGTGTGTGTGTGTGTGTGTGTGTGAGACGTCTTTGAAGGAAAGTTAAAGTGAAACGTAAAAACCATAAAACCACAGGAGAGGCGGAGCCCCGGGCCACCAGTGAGGACACGTGATGAAACTGAGGTGCCAATCAGAGCGCAGCTTCAGATCCACGTCGACCCGTCCAAACAGCCGCCAGCTGCTCAGCACGTCGAGCAGAAAGAAAGAGACACGGAGAGGTTCTGATGCTTTGATTTGCCGTCTTTGACCTGCGGGGCTGAAAGTGAACGCAGCCGAGCGTCCACAGCTCGGCGGAATTCATCCTCCCCCTCTTCCTCCCCCCTCTTCCTCTTCCTCCTTCTGCCACCGCCACCGCTGCCTCCATCAGGCCGCTTAAAAGCCCTTCTGTAAAAATAGACAATCCAAACCAGGACACTGCTGATTACAGAGAACACACAGAAAGAGGACTTTTGGACCTTTGGAGCCTTCAAAGTCCCTGAGGTACCAGACATGCCTCTCATCCATCCATCATTAACCATCATCCATCCATCCACCATCCATCATTAACCATCATCCATCCATCCACCATCCATCATTAACCATCATCCACCCATTATCATCGTCCATCATCCATCATCATCAATCCCTCCATCATCCATCCATCCATCCATCATTAACCATCATCCATCCATCCATCCATCATCCATCCATCCATCCATTATCACCGTCCAACATCTATTCATCATCATCAATCCCTCCATCCATCCACCATCATTAACCATCCATCCATCCATGCAGTGGATCATCGCGGCAGTGAAACTCT
>NW_027466348.1:0-2500 GCF_046127955.1 Nelusetta ayraudi | reverse complement strand
TGTCTGCCTGCCTGTCTGCCTGTCTGTCTGTCTGCCTGTCTAGCTGTCTGTCTAGCTGTCTGTCTGTCTGCCTGTCTGTCTGCCTGTCTGTCTGTCTGTCTGCCTGTCTGTCTGTCTGTCTCGCTGTCTGTCTGTCTGTCTGTCTGTCTGTCTGCCTGTCTAGCTGCCTGTCTGTCTGCCTGTCTGTCTGCCTGTCTAGCTGTCTGTCTGCCTGTCTGTCTGTCTGCCTGCCTGTCTGTCTCGCTGTCTGTCTGTCTGCCTGTCTGTCTATCTGTCTGCCTGTCTGTCTCGCTGTCTGTCTATCTGTCTGCCTGCCTGCCTGCCTGCCTGCCTGTCTCGCTGTCTGTCTGTCTGTCTGTCTGCCTGCCTGTCTAGCTGTCTGTCTGCCTGCCTGCCTGCCTGTCTGTCTGTCTGCCTGTCTGTCTCGCTGTCTGTCTGCCTGTCTGTCTGTCTACCTGTCTGTCTGTCTGTCTGTCTGTCTGCGGGCGCCCCGGGGCATGCTGGGAAAACACGGCGAGGAATCCTCACGTAGACAAACAGACGGAACCTCGGGCGCCGACGTTCCGTTTGATTTCTTTTCAACGTGTCGGTCTGGAAGTGCGAGTCAAGGACGAGGAACGACTGGAGACGCTGATCCTGACGGATGGCGCTCCGTCGTCAAGGTCTCCGGCCCCCACGGTCACGCCCCCTCTGCCACGCCCCCCTCTTCCACTCCAATCACCTTGATCCATGGAAACCCGAACAGAATACTGAGACCACGAAGGGGGAGGAGGAGGGGGAGGGGGAGGAGGAGGAGCCAGCTGGAGGTTGAGAGACAGAGAGAATTAAAAAGATGTTCCAGCAGGACTGAGAGAACTGGGAGTTACAAGAACCAAGAACCAAGATAATTGAGAACTGAGAGAATCAAGAGTACAGAGAACCAAAAGAACCAATATCTGAGCGACCTGAGAGTTCCAAAAGAACCAAGAGAGTCTACAACTGAGAGAACCAAGAACTAAGAGAACTGAGAACCCAGTAACCGAGAGAATAAAGAACTGAGAGAACCGAGCGAACCAGAACAATTCTGAATTGAGAGAACAAGAACTGAGAACTGACAGAATCACAAGAGACCAAGAGAACCAAGATAACCGAGAACTGAGAGAACCAAGCACCAAGGGAACCAAAGGAACCGAGAGTAACGTCCTGAACTTTGGCTCCTCCCCCCACATCGACAGCTCCGTCACTTTGAGTGTTTTTGCAGCCGGCTGTGGCGGTCCCTGCTGGCCAAACCGCAGAACGCAGGTTCTCCGTACTTTGGCCTCCTCTTTGGGAGAGCGACAGACTTTTCACTTTCATTCTATTCAATTTTCTGCCGCCGCTGCACTGAGCCGCAAAAATAAATAACAATAACAATAACAATAATAATAACGACGACGACTAAAAAAAACAAAACACCTCAGAAAACCTTGAGAACGCGGCTGCGTCGGCGTAACCTGCAGATCTGGGCTGTGTCGGCACTTCCTGCTTTAATTTGTTTCAAAGGGACTAATAATAACGGAGCAGCCAGCCTGGAACTCCTCCTCTCAGCCGCCATCCCATAGTCTCTCGCCGGCCGCGTCCTTCTGGCGGCCGCCCAAAAGAAAAACATACCGAATAAAAAAAAACCAAAAAAACAAGCCCTTGTTTCATGTCGCAGTTTTCACGCAAAGCCATAATAACGGGCCCGAGCTTCTCTCCCCCCCCCCTCCTTCCCCCGCATCGCCGCTGCTGTTGATGCTGACACGGGGAATTGTTGCGCAGATGAAAGGACGAGTGGCGTCAATAAAAAGATGGATTTTTCTATATTCATATGCAACACGCTGGGCTGTTGTTGCGTTACATTAATTCCCACTCAGAGACTCAGAGAGTCTGACTGGTGGCTCAGTCATCTGCTGCTGCTGCTGCTGCTGTAATCTCAAACCTCTCCAACGCACTTACACCCCCCCCACACGCCCTGCAATTCCCACCAACCCCTACCCACCCCCCAACCCCCACCCCGGGGGGCGGAAACCACCTTCCACCTCTTCTTCTTCTTGCAACCAGCTGTTATTATTATTATTATTAGTAGTAGTAGTAGTGTACAGTATGTCTGACGGATTCAGAAGAAAACGTTTTACATCATTTTCCAAAGAAAAACATGAAATCAATCAATCAATCCGCAGGAAACTAAATCTCAGACGAGCCCCTACTGAGGCTCCACCCAGTTCCTGCCCCCTCCAGACGATCCGAACACTGAACTGTATCAGTAACAATGTCACGTTGCAACCAGCAAACCCTGCATGAGTGTGTGTGTGTGCAGAGCCGACTTCACACAGAATGCATGTTTACCAGATGTAGGATTTTGCAGCAACAGCAACAGTAACAACAGCGGCAGCAACAGCAGCAGCAGCAGCAGCAGCAGCAGCAGCAGCAGCAACAGCAGCAGCGGCAGCCGGAGCAGCAGCAGCAGCAGCAGCAGTAGCAGCAGCAACAGTAGCAGCAG
>NW_027466347.1:0-52534 GCF_046127955.1 Nelusetta ayraudi | reverse complement strand
CTAAAAGTTTATGCCAGTTGTGGGGTGCGTGTGTGTTTTAGTGGCGGTGGGGGGGGGGGGGGGGGGTGACTTGGCAAGCAGCAAAGTGGATTTTAATTTCTTTGGAAAAAAAATAAATAAAAAAGGTCGGTGAGCTGTTCAATCAGGGATTTAATTACGCCGCGAAATGAGTGGCGTTTTGCTTTTGTTCGAAACTATTTAGTATTGTGTGAGCGTCACTACTTTCTCCGGGAGGGTCGGAGGGTGTGTGTGTGTGTGTGTATGGGGGGGGGAGTCGAAGGACAGTTGGTGCGTGGTGATGGGGGGTTGCGTGAGAGAGAAGGGAAGTCAACACAGACACACTGCGGAGCAAAGTCATAGCGGAGAACACCTGCAAGACACGAGTCTGTGCGTGCGTGCGTGCGTGCGTGGCAAGACGCCAGAGCGGCTTCCGTCCACCAGACAGGAAGGTGAAGCGCTGCCCCCCACCCCCACACACTCACACCAACACCTCCTCTCCCTCGGCGCGCAACCTTTGGGACTGATGGGACGACCGATCAACGTCCACTCTGTCCAAACAAACAAAGCCCCCCCCCCCCCCCCCCCCAAACACACACACACACACACACACACACACACACCTCCCCCCATAAATACACACTCAGCTGTCACAGAGAGAGAGAGCGAGAGAGAGAGCGGGAGAGACCGCGGGGATGCCCTCCAACTGAACTGAACCGTGCATAAAGGCAGGGCGAGGCTGAATTCCGTAACCTTGTTTAGCGCAGGAGCTCCGTGTGCGCGCACGAGCACGCCCGCCCGCCTGCACACGCACGCACAAGCAGACAACACACACACACACACACACAGAGACACGCTCAGCCTCGCGCCAACTCCAGAGTGCGAAAAACCCCGGAATATTTTTTTTTGGCCACTTTCAAGTCCCGGCTCGTCCTTTTCACCTCGTTTTTTTCTGGCGGGGGGAAGAGGGGGGGGATGGGGGTGGTGGCAAGCTCACGGTCGGGTGAATGTGCGTGTGCGCGTGTGTTCTTTATCAACCACATGCCACTGCCCCCCCCCCCCCCCCAACCCCCCGCCGAAACGCACAAAGACCACCCTATGCGCTATTCTTAGAAGTGGCCGATCCTCTCGCTCGCAGCCTCTTTTGCGCACAACGCCCGGCGGAGGATCGCGTTTTAAGGTTTTTTTTTTTTTTTTTTAACCCCCTCAACGGAGATAGCGCCCGTTCTGTACCGTAGCACAAAATGGGTAAACAACAATTAATTATAAAAATAAATTGAAATAAAAAAGAACCGGCTGCGCTCGGAGGGGGTATACGGACACTTTTGCGAAGGGGGGATAATTAGAAAACAGCCCGGCGGGACTCCCGCTGCAAAAGGGGAATATCTCATCACCAGGGGCCACATGCGAACGGGAAAAGAGGGGAGGAGGGAGGGAGGGGGCACACACAAAAAAATAAAGTCGCCGGGGTTGTCTCACCTGGATAATCGACGCTACTTCCACTCGTCGTCCGGGAGCTTCGACTCAACCCCCCTTGTTTATTCGACACCACCACCACCCCCCTTTCCAAGTTACCGCGGAGGGCAGAGCTCCGTCCGTACGAACGTACGTAGGCAGGCAGGCAGGCTAGTCCAACCCGGTCACGGTCCTGTCTGCCGGGGACAGACAGGCGGTCCCGGCCAGGGAGGCGAAAAAAAACAACTCAAAGTGTCGAACAGGTTATCCACTTGTCACAAAAAGACACAAAAAAGACAATCCAGTCCTACTTCTGTGGAGTGCCCTGGTCCGTGTTGTGTTTACTGTCCGTACGGACAAACTCCTTATTCCATTCGGGGGATATTTTCAGCGGACTTTTTTCGCTGCTGCAAATGTCACTCGGGCAGCCAGAAAAAGCAAGAACGGGGGGGTTTAAAAAAAAAAAAAGGAGAAAAGCGGGGGAGACGCGGCGACAACGTGAGAGAATCCCGTAGAAAAACAAACAACAAAACCAGAGAGAAGTCCTGTGGGGCGGAGGTTTGACACGCCGGCGAGCCGCCCCTCCTCTCCTCTCCCTCAGAAGACACAGGTGGCGAGGTCGGCGTACTCGCGGTAAAGAAATTAATTCAGCTCGACCGTACCTCGCAGCAGCGCCATGTTGAGTCGGAGCGGAGCGGAGCACGCCGCCGCCGCTGCCGCCGTCCTCGGAGAAGAAGAGAGAGAGCGAGAGACACAGAGCGAGAGAGAGAGAGGGAGGAAAAAAAGCCCCTTTCTCCCGCTCTCCGTCACACCGTCAGTCCCTCTTCTCTGCTTTCCGGGCACCGCGCAGTTCCGCCGCCTCGGATGGTTTAACTTCAGCTTATCCCGTCAGAAGAGCTCCTCTTCTTCTTCTTTGTTTTTAATTCTTCTTCTTCTTCTTCTTCTTCTTCTTCTTCTTTTCGTGGAAGAACGCAGACGAGACAGTACCCCGGGTCCGGAGCCACGCGCACGGACGGACGGACGGGGAGTGCCGCACAGAATGGATGAACGAACTGCTCGCTGCTGCTGCTGCTGCTTTGCTGCCGCTGCCAGCCGAGACCGAGCGACTCGCTCCACTCCCACTCGCGCAGACTCTCTACCCAGAAGGCCAGTCGGGAGACCGCAATTACCATAAGCCTTCCAGCGCGCGGCATTGGCTGCGCGCGCACGCACACACGAGCGAGACACACACACACACACAAACCCGGGCGCGGAGGGGGGAAGCACACACACACAGCTCCGCTGAAACTCTAAAAACAGGAATAGGCGAGGTTTCAAGAGCAGAAATAAGGCAAATACGGCGGTGGGGGAAAAAAAAAGAAAAGTATTCACGTTCTGTGCTTGAGTATAAGTACGGATACTTGTATTCTGAATTGTGCTTTAGCAAAAAGTGAAAATTATTAGTATTTTTGCAATTAATGAAACAGTACAGCTCCCACCTAAATGTGATGTAGTTTTATATTTAGCTACGCAATAGCAGAGTTTAAATAGCTCCACTTCAAGCAACTACGGTAGTAATAATAAGTGAATGACTTTTAGCAGAATTCTCATCTTTTAAATACAAAAGTAACGGGCATGTGTTTCCAAAGTGAGTAGTAGAAACTACGGACATTTGTGTACTAATGTAGGGAGTACAAGTAAAAAGTCGTGAGATATCTCTACGTGAAAGACCTAAGTACAGTAACAATGTACTTCTACTTTGTTACTTTGCATCTCTGAAATACGGAGGTAGAAGCAAAAACTGTGATGCTGTGGTCATGAAAGTGAAATAAATACATTACGGTTTTGTCAGTAGCTCAAAGTTTTAAGCCTTTTTAAGGCTCGATAAGTTATTCAGATGGGGACGAGTAAAGGCTCACGCCATTCTCACGCATACCCCAATGTTTTAGTATTAGATTGGATTAGGTTATGCCTTCAAATTAAGTATAAATGGTGGGGCTGTGGCAAAATGTATCCATCATATACTGATTCAAACTAGAGCCGAATCCTCTGGCCGTTCCCTTCAACTCACAGGGTTTTCCGTTAGATGCCATTCCTGACACAACCCCTTGCATTAATGCAGCCTTGGGGACTGGCGCATTATTCATTACATTTTTAAAAAAAATATATAACTAAATTTTTTTTCCATAATTAGTCGCCCAGAAGGAAAACAAATGCCAACTTATACTCTTCCGAAACAGGCGGGATAGCGAGTGCTCGCCAAAAAAAAAGAGAAGAAAAGAAAGAAACCAAAAAAACGAGGTGATAAAGGAGGAGGGGGTTGGAAGAGGGAGACAGGCGAGGCGGGGAGGGTGGGAGGGCGAGTGGAAGAGGCAGCTCAAGGCTGGGGCACATCTGTTAAGGCTCCCATGTCAAGTGAAGGAGGAGAAGGCTATGAATATCAAGCCCGAGGTGTGTGCATGCATCATGTGCCTGTGTGTGTGTGTGTGTGGAAGAGAGGGAGAGACGGAGAGACAGAGCCGGCAGACAGGAAGACAGCAGCCGAGTAGGAGTAGGAAAAGAGAGAGAGAGGGAGAGGAGAGGAGAGGAGGGGAGGGGGTGCTTGGAAAAGGAAGATCTGGCCGTGTTTGCCACAGCTGTTAAAAGTGGGAGTTTAACCAGACAGCCAAAATGCATCCAGCGCTCTTGCGCGCGCTGAGAGCCGCATCAAGGGCAAATAGTCCGGGGGTTTTGTTGATAGACCATCTGAAGGAGCGGGCAGAGAGCAGTGGAAAAGTCTGTGTGCGAAGAGAGGGAGAAAAAAATAGGGTATGGTGGTGGAGGGGGAGGGGGAAGTTTGGAGCTCTCTCAGTAGGGACAATTCTGAATAATGAGCGTTTTTAAAAAAAGCCTTGGTACAAACCCAAACGTTGTAAATTATGGTAATGTTTCTAGGACTATCTGCCCCATTTTTAGGGCTTCTTAGACCTGGAAGTCGCGCAGGGGGAGCAATCAAGGGCCGAGTCGGACAGCTCCCAGGGTGCACTGGGGCGAGAAGGTCCTGGGTTTCATTTACAAAGTCTGTGTGTCCAGGTTTCCCCTAATCTGTCTCTGTGTGTGTGTTTGTGGTTGAGTATAAATATATATACATATATATATATATATATATATATACATATATATATATATATACATATATATATGTATACACATATATATATATATATATACATATATATACATATATATACATGTGTATGTGTATAGATAGATACTGTTGATAGATAGATAAATAGAAAACACATATCTCAGGCATAAAATCCAGTTGTTGCCCTGCACCAATTAAATGGATCAATATCTGGATTTGACTGCCCACCCATCCCCATCTCTTTCTGCACATACAAATAGCTGTTTTGGTGGATGGATGGATGGTTCGATGGATGGATGGATGCATTCAACCTTAGCGTACTCCGCTACCGGCGCCAAAACACCAATTCGTCAGGACGTCAAAAATCCTCCCCTTTAATTCCCTCCGGGGCCATAAATATTGACAGTGCAGAGATCGCACTTAAAGTGGTTACCATAAGGTGGGTGGGTGGAGGGAGGGAGGGAGGTGGGGTGGGGTGGGTGGAAGCGGATGGGGTCAGGCATTAAGGGTCGGCCCCTTCAGCCGCGGGATTTCGACAGGAGATTAAGGCAGAATTCCCCAGAAATCCGCCGGCGCAACGAAAGCCGGCAGGGTTTGCGTGGCGGGCAGGCAGGGCTCCGTTAATTAGCATAGGAGGTCTGCGTCAAGTCACCCTGTTTGCTGCGTTGCACAAAAAAAACAAAACGTGATGGAGTAGTGGAGTTCAAGGCATCGCGGCTATTGCTGGAAGATTGTGGGAATTCATATCAGACGGACTGCAGCAGCCGGAAATATCGAGCCAGTCTCAAACTCGCGTGAGGTGTGAGGGTGGTTTCCTCTTTTGAACGCCAGCTGTGGCAAAACCCACTGCAGCAAGCACAGCATAGGGCTCACTGCAAATGGATGCACGAGGTTTGGTGTGAACGCATGGCTATGCTTCCAACGCCAAGTACTCACGATGACTTGGTAAGCGATCATCGCCAATCAAGCAGCCAGCGGGCCAACAGGCTTCACGTCCCGACGATTTTCAATACAGATCATTTATGATAGAGCCACAGTCGAAACCTGATCCAGATTGAATGTGTGCGAGTGAGGAACTGGGATTCCAGAGTTCGATACTCAGTGGCTCTGGCTCCATTTAAAGTCAGCTGTGCATGATGGGAGGTCTTGCATCAGGGGTGTTTGGGCTTCACCGGCACAGTGAGCAGAAGCGGAGTTACGCAGTACATCTTTTTGTCAGCAAGCGTGTGTGTGTGTGTGTGTGTGTGTGAGTGCTTTCTAACGTGTAGCAGAGCCAGAATATCACCCTATTAAAGTGCACCGGAGGCCCAAAATAAATGCCTTATACCTCTAAATGTCACAATGATGGAACAGCGATAAGCCCTGAGCCTCACCCTTCTGTCCTGCACACCGACCGTTGCCTCCCTTAAATCTCCCCTCCCCCGCCCGAAATCAAACAATCAGGTGCTGACCTAAACCTTGCGACGAGGCAGGGTCGCCGAGACGTAACGCCTCCTCGCGTCCCGCTCGCCGAGCTCAGCCCCGTGCTGTTCTCGTGGCCTTTGAAAACCGCATTAAGAGGAGCAGATGCTGCAGCCGCTAGCCGCTGCTTCAGAAACGAGCGGCGGCGCTGCAGTAGCGCTAGTTTAATCAGAAGTGGATGGCATTTTTTCGCAATAAAAGAAGAACAAAGAGCAGCCCCGGAGGCTTTTGTTGCTAGAAAAGATGTCTTCACTTAATTCCCGGCTGGTTGCGGCGGGGGTTCTGTCGAACGCAGTGTCACTACCAATAGAAAGACTGGATTTGATCCTAGCAGGCCGTAAAAGCGGCCTGATTGGTCTGCTTTGAACGTGACAATAGAAGGTTCATCCAATCGCCGTTTGAAATTCCGAGTGTCTCTTATGGAATTTTTTTTTTTTGCTCAAATAGATGCATAATAGAACAAGCTCGACATGTGTGGGAAATATTTAACCTAGTACATAGGGTTAAGTCACCCAGGAGTTTTCGTGAGACTTGATTAAAATGTGCTAACTGTACGGCGATGCAGTGCAGATTTTGTTTTTGTGGGCACTGCCACTTTTGGATTTGACAAACTTCAAGAGTGACGCAACCCAGGAAGCTTGAACTCCACCACTTAAGTACAAAACAAGCGGAGGACCACGACAAGGCAACGTCACCTATTAACTCATGTGGTTGCACAGTGGTAGCACACAAATGCTGCACACACTCACCGGCCCAGCCAGCATACCTGCACGCAGCGCAGTGAAAACAAGCCCTGTGTTTGGGTCTGCTAACAAGCACTATTGTCTGTTCAAACATGACAACACGCCTTTTTCCCGGGAAAACTACGACGCCATCTTTAGCCCTGGCAACACCACTGCCTGTTTTGTTTTTAACACATTAGACCAGGGGTGGGCAAGCCTTTGGACTGGTGGGCTACAATGGCTTCTAAAATCAGGAGCAGACGGATGGAGTGTTTTGGTGACCCACCTCATTGGAGAAAAATATATATCATGGGATGTGTAGAAAACACGTGTTTATTGAACTGACTCTTAAAACACTGAAAGAATGAATGAAATACATCTATCTTATGACTTACTTTCTATTAATATCATTTCTTCAAGTTGGCGGGCCAGATTAAGAAGCTGAACGGGCCACATATGGCCCCCGGGCCGTAGTTTGCCCATGCCTGCATTAGGCCATATTGCGCCATATGTTGAATATTTCACTTCGCTCGGCCGGATGCCTGCAGGTAACATCCATCCTGGCAACCTGGTTTTGTATCGTCCGTGTGAAAAAAAAGGCACAACGGGAGAAGATTCCACAAACCCCCTTGAAGAAACGACTCACACACGCACGCACACACCCCAGTTTCCAGGCCGAGGAGACGCTATTGCCGCTATGAATCAGAGCGAGGGGTCCGTCAGGAAGGCATTCATCGGCGGGCTCCTCCGACACGGAGGCTGCGGCTGACGTCAGAGACAAGCAGGGCCCATAATCACGTCGAAAAGGTCAGCTGGCTGTCGGTCGGGGATGGCGAAAATCTTTCCCTGCTTTTCCACAGTGACTCAAGAGGATGTAAAAAAAAAAAAAAAACCAAAAGAAAAAAGGGGAGGGGTGAGCGGGGGAGAGGAACGGCTCCCTCCGCCACTCGCTGGAAAACTGGATTAGGATGAATATTGCTCAGAGGAACCGCAGGGCAAAAAAAAGCGAGTTTCTGACGCTCAACACATGGTCGAGGAGGGAGAGAGAGAGCGGGGGAGGAGAGGGGGTGGGGGGCTGTCGGGAGTCTGGGGTTGGGGGGGAGACAGAGAGAGAGAGAGAGAGAGAGAGAGAGAAAAAAAAAACAGGAGCGGGGAGTGGGCACGGTCCCTTTTTTACGGCCGCCCTTTTTTTTTTTACGAGCGTGTGTGAACTCAGCGGTTTGGGAAAGCAGAGCGAGAACAGCGTGTGCCTTTGAAAGGAGAATGAGTGGCCCCGATCTTTCATTCCTCCCTCCGAGGTGTCTCCTCGACAGCGTTGATGGGATTACTCCATAAAAGTAGTCCAACTACTGATTACTGATTACATTTTGTGGATAATAAGACATTTTTATCTTGCAAAATAATTCAGAAAACTAATGGAGTCGTTTCTTGATAAAGTGATTATGATATAATTACCAGTTTTGCCACAGTAATCCCGTTACATTACTCCGTTACTAAAAAAGTAGTTGAATTACAGTGGTGGATTACTTAGTAATAGATTACTCGCCAACACTGCTCCTCGACAGGGGCTTTCTCACGACAGCGGCGGCGGCGGCTCGCACTAGAGAAAAATCAAAGGCGCACGCAGGCACGCACGGACGCTACGCACGTTTGCACCCCGGCGTGGAAGGAGCCCTCGCCGTGGGAGGTCACGGCCGTTCAACCATCTGCTGCGGTGATTAGACGGCGGCGGCCAGGGGGAGAGAGAGAGGGAGGGAGAGTGAGAGAGAGAGAGAGAGAGAGAGACGACTTGCTCATTTAGCACACGTTTAGCCCAAAATATGCACATTCTGACCTCAAAAAAACACACACGTGCGCAAAGCTCAGCTGACACACTTTTTTTTCTCTTTCAGGGAGGAGGAGGCGCGCGCATGTGCACGCATGCACACACGCACGCACGCACGCAACAAACGTGCGCCCACTCTCAGTCGGCAGGCTCAAATTGCAGGAAGCTCTTTGCACGCAGCTCCGTCCGACGCAGCCGGTACTAATCAGCGCCATCCACCTGCACATCGTTATGGATCGCTTACTGCAAACTCGCGGACAGGCACGCACGCACACACACAAGCATTGGAAAATTTTGAAGTTTTGGGTATTTCATATAAAAACTTGCAAAAACGTATTTTAAATTAATTTATAAATCATAATTTTGCTACTTTTAAATACTCAAAATTAACAAAAAAAAAACCAACCACCCTTTGTGATGTCACAAGGAGCACTGAGAATGGTCTCAAGTTTGCGCATCTTTGCTTTCGTGCCCTTTCTAAACACGTGGTAGCTAAAACCAAACGTTTTCGAGACAGGCTGCAAACAGAGGGCTAAACATGCTGTTTTCTGAAGGATCTTTGTGTTGCTGTTTTTTTAAATAATTTATTTTGTATGAGTCACTGCACGAGGTGCTGGAGTCTAGGATTAAAAATAAAGATCTGAAGACTTAAAAAAGGAGAGGGGGTGGGGGGCGAAAAACGTTCGTTCTGGTCCAGTTCAGTCGAAGCCTCGGTCCTTTCTTTCTTTCTTTCTTTCTTTCCACACGGCCGGGGCCCCCGTGAAAAAAGGGAGAGAGAAAAAAACCCGCGTTCGCGCGCGCGCGCGCACGCGCCCACGCCTGTTTTGCAGGGGGCTAACCGGTTCCCCACAGGCGCGCCACGCTGCGTTAGCGGCAGCCTCACCGGGGATAATTACAGCCTGGCGCGGCAGGCAGGACGAGCTTTGGAAGCGCGCACACGCACGCACACGGCTACTGCTGCTGCTGGGTAGAGAGCCAGAGACACACACACACACACACACGAGAGAGATTATTGGAGCAGCGGCGAAAGAGAGAGAGAGAGAGAGAGAGAGAGAGAGAGAGAGAGAGCGGGCCGCAGATTAAAGCCCTGATCGATACACTGCTAAAAGTCGTCAATGGAATCAATCAGGGGACGCGTGGCGCGAAAATAACCAGCGCGATCAATCACGCTCGTCTTTGTGTGTGTGTGTGTTGGGGGGGGGGAAAGCGACCTTGGCAGGAGGGAGGGGGGGGGGAGGAGGAGGAGGAGGAGAGCGGCGGGATCGTAAACGGCGGTGGCCGCTTTTGGCACCGACGACGACGACGTTGCTGCCGCCGCCGCGGCTGCTGCTGCTCTGCCCTCCTGCCAGCAGCAGCGCCAGCGCCATTTTTTTTCCCTCTCCTTTTTTTTTTTTTTTTTTTTTTTTAGAATAAAGATGAAAACCTTCAAACGCAGCTTATCTGAGAGCAGAGAGGAGCGGCGGCGGCGGCGGCGGCGGCTCTCAGCGCAGCGCAAGAAAGCAACCCCCGTCCCCCCCCTCCCTCCCTCTCGTCTGTCGGCCTCTGTCGAGTTCCGCTCATAACCTCGCCACCCACCCTCCCACTTCCCCGCCTCTCCCTGCTTTCCGCTGCTGGCGGCGGCGGCGCTGAGCGCACACACAAACCCAGTCACACTCACACACACACAGGCAGACACACACGCGGCTGCGCTCAGAAGGGAGGGAGGGAGCGAGCGAGGGAGGGAGACGCACACACCGCGCAAGCACAAGCGCGCGCGCGCGCGCACACACACACACACACACACACACACACACACACACACGGAGGGAGACACACACACATGCGCCTCTTTATAGCTCTCTCGCTCTCTGACGCACACCCACAGCATTTTGCGAGCGCGCCGGAGCCGGCGTGCGAGCGCGCGCACGCACACAGAGAGAGAGAGACACACACAGAAACCCAGGGAGGCGGTAGCTAGCGCACACACACGGAGACACACAAACCCAGAGCGGCGGCACACACACGCTGAGCGGCAGCGCACACACAGAGACACACAGAAACCCAGAGCGGCGGCGGCGGCGGCGACACACACACACACACACACACACACACACACACACACACACACACACACACACACACACACAGATGACACACAGGCAGGCGGGCGGGCAGGCAGGCAGGCAGCGTCAATAAAAAGCCCAGCGCTGTGAGAGGCCGCCGGCACTCCGCCCCCCTCCCCCACCCCCTTCCCCTTCCACTCCTCCCCCTCCCCCTCCTGCCACTGCGATTAGCGGAGGCTGGCTGGCTGGCTGGCTGGGGAGAGGCGCCCCTCTGTTATCTGGGGCGGTGGCAGCCTCTGTGTGTGTGTGTGTGTGTGTGTGTGTGTGTGCGCGCGCGTTGAGAGCGAAAGAGACGGAGAGAGAGAGCGAGAGGGCGAGCGAGCGAGCGAGCGAGGGAGATTAAATTAACTCCTTCCTGGCTGAGCGGCGGCAGCAGCGGTCGCAGCTGCGCTAGGCGGCGGCGGCGGCCGGAACTAGAGGAGCGGAGCCGAGCCGCCTGCCGTCAGGCAGAATGGACGGGAAGGCAACACACACATACACGCACACGCACGCGCACACACACTGAGGTCACGTCCTCGGGACTGTCTCGGGGAACTGGGACGTTTATTATAAGCGACTATTACGTTACAAATATGCGGTTTTTGAGATTCTTTGTCCCCCCGTCACGATGCCGAGGACGTTGCCACCCCCCCTGCTTTTCTGGCTGGGCCACACCGATTAAAATCAATAGATGCAGTTTGACAAGGCGCGTTTTTGCGTTTGAACCTCACTGGGTTGAAAGTATACGATGACGGCAGCGGGGGAAGAAATACACAAGAAAGAAGAGCGAGAGCGAACGTTACACTCAAAGGCCGGGGTTTGTTTCGGAGCGTTCTTGTGAGAATTTCGCACCCGTTGTGAAACACGCTGCGTTTTTGGCCCGTGACTAATTTTCAGCAAAGGTGGGGGGTTTCCTGGGGGAATTTGGACTCATAGTATTGATGTTTTCAGAAACGCGTCTCGCGGCGGCTTCGTCGGCACAAAAACAAAAAAGGGAAAACTGCACCAAGGTCGAGCCTGTGAAAGCGCCGACGACAGCAGCCCACTTCATTGCGAAAAATACAGCGACTCCTTTGCTCGATAAGATTTTCTAAGAGTCTCATCTTTTGTTTTAGTTTGGTGGTTTCTTGGGGTTTTTTTTTAAGAGTTTTGCTTTTAAGAATATAATGACACGATTAAAGGTCAGCATTGCGATTGGACTTTTATTATTGTTAAGGCCCACTGAAAGGCAACAACGGCTTTTACAAATAATGTGGTTGATCATTTAATGGAAGAGACACAAGACCGAATATGCTTTCAGTTCATTTTTGACGTTTTTGGGAAGTTGATGCGTCGTTTGTACAAGAGATTTTGAAAGTCTTTTTTCTTTTTTTTTTTTGGAAACGGTTCACTCAAAACTTTATTCTAGCGCAGGCATGGGCAAACTACGCCACATGCGGCCCGCTGAGCCCTTTAACCCAGCCCGCCAAACTTGAAGAAATGATATTAATACTAAGTAAGTCATAAAATAGTTGCATTTTTCAATAAAGAGCTAAATACCATTGGGCTTCAAAGACACTGATTTTGTCGTAACTTTGCGCTCATTTTCAACAGACATTAAGACACATGTTTTCGACATATCCCATGATATATTTCTTTCACCTATGAGAAAACAAAACACTCCATCCATCTGCCGCTGGTCCGGCCCCCTCGGTCACATTTTAGAAGCCATTGTGGCCCCACCAATCAAAAAGTTTGCCCACCCCTGCTCTAGCGGTTGTACACTACACATTAGGGATTAGCCGCTGTTGGAAGCCCCAGGGCAAACTGCTGCTGACATTTGCCCTCAAACTACTGTTTGACCGAAGGGCCCGTATAATTACTGAAAACACTATTTGTCTTGTACCTGACTTCTAAATATTCCACTCGCAAATGCGCTTCGGGCTGGGTGTCGTAAAAAGTCGGAGGCCTTTGACTGAAGTTTCTGTCTCTCGTGTATTTATGTTAAATATATGACGCACAGGAAAAGAACCACAGGTAACCTTTTGAGGTGCTAGACATTAAGAGAAGGCAAAGTCTGGTTTCCAGGTCACCACAGACGGTCTGTGCTGCAGGCCTTTCAACTCAACCTGAGAAGGAGACAGCAATCGATTAGCTCTAATTTTGCACGTTTAGCCGCAATTAATGCGGCTAATTAACCTGAAATGCCAAGCGCTATGGGTTCTCCCCCTCCCCCGACAAGTCTGCCGGATTTCCGTCACACATGGCCCATACAAATTTTTGTGTGGGAGGAACAAAAACATCCTTGAAAAGGTGACAGGATAAACCTTCTGTCACACTCAAAGCAGACTTATCACATTTTTTGAATGCCAGCTGAGCCAGCCGACAAACAGCTCAGGGTTTTTCTTTCTCGCATGTAGGGTGAAATTAAATGTGAATCACCGCACGATGATATTCCAATAAATTTCATTGTTTTATATATATATATAAAAAAAAACGTCTTATCAAAGTCTGCGAGAAAAAAAAAGAAGCAAAAACCTATTTTTCCCAGAGAGAAGCCCTGGGTGGCGTTTGTGCTCTATGGGAAAATTGCATCCAGCTCTTATGAGACCGCGGCTAACCGCAGCATCCATGTTAATGCGCGCGGCAGCGAGACGAACAGTCGTGCCGTGGCATTCGAAGGGCAGTCGGCAAGCAGTCGCGTCAAATTTTTGTCACGACTAAAGGGCACAGATTTGTTTTCCAGTTGAAAACGTCTCAAAGCTGGACTTGACGAGACAGACGCGGGAGGATTCAGACTCGAAATCCCTTCGATTTTTGAGGTTAGCCATTAATAAACATCCCGGTTTCAGGACTTAAAGCTTCAAAAAAATACAATGAACCCGGTAGCCTTGTTGAATGCGACTATTACGTTAGATTACGCGGCCACATTGATTAAAATCAACAGGTGCATTTTGACAACATGACAATTCGATGATGGGACGATTCAGACTTGAAATCCCTTCGATTTCGGCGACGCGCTACAAGATTAGCCGCTAACAAACGTCCTGACTCTTGGGGCTTCAAAAAAACAAACTCAATTGAATGGGGTTGCCTTGTGGACTGCCACGCAGAAAAAAAGAAACCAAGCTGTGCGTGAGCGACCGCGGCCGCCGACTTGCGGCGGGAATTCATCAGCAGTCGCTAAAACAAACAAACGGAAAAAGAAAAGCCTGCCCTGTGCGAGGAGCCACACGACCAGCAGCCGCTGCTCGGACGGAACCTCCTAATGCAGCCTGTAATCTGCGCATTAACCTTCCTCATCCTTGTATTTGCTGTAAGCAGCGGGGTGAGCTCAGTTTAGGGGGGGAGTGTTGGAGGAGAAGGGAGGGAGGGGGGGGGCGCTCCCTGCGCTCCGCCGTGCACGCGCGCACCGTGCGCGATAATGAGCCTGCTGCTGGAAGCCTGCGCCGAGGATCGGCCCGCCTCGCCCTCGCCTCGCTCTCGCTCCGAGGTGACACGAAGCTTCCGCTTGTTTTTCAGCAGCCTGAGCCAGGCTGCCGCCGCCACTCTCCCCCTCCCCTCCTCCCCTCCTCACCTCTCCCCCTCCCCCCCTCCCCTCCTCCCAGCCTCTCTCTCCCTCCGTGCGTCACAGCTAGGTCATGGCCGGACTCCAACAATGGCTCCGGTTTCTCGGAGCCACGTGCACGGAGACGCAGAGCACGCGCGCAGGCACACGCACGCACGCACGCAGCGAGCGCAAACACAGATCTGACAAATGATAAAGGTGGCGAGGCGCGGCGGAGCTAATAGCAGGCAGCGCGCCCGCCGACATGCCCGTGGGCCGCGGGTGTTAAATTGTATCCAATTACGGCGCATGCGACGATACGGGGGCGGGTGCGGGGGGGTTGGTGGGGGAGGGGAGAGGGGGGATAATAATTCTCCCCCGCGCGTCAGGCAGACTCGCTTTTATACCCGGGCTCTTTATGCGGCGGTCGGGGTGTGTGTGTTGGTTGGGGAGGGGGGGGGGGTTGAAACGCCCTGCAGGGGGGCCGCCGCGTAGGTGTGCCTGCTGCTGCCGAGGAAGAGCAGGAGGAGGAGGAGGACGCGGCGCGCAGATTTCCATTAATCAAAACCCAGTTAACCAGATTTGAGGACGTGGCAGAGGCCAGCAGGGTCCAACCAATAATTAATATCCATTATTTAAGCTGCGCGGATGGCGAGGACCGCATTAATGCACGCGCACCATTCACTGAAAGAAAAAGAGCGGGGGGGGGGGGGGGAGTGAGGGAGGGTCGGTGTGGGGGGGGAAGGGACTGCAGAGGATTGCATCAACAGTGCAAATGAAATAAACACGCCCAGTCGCTGTTTTTTTTCCCTTATGAAACCGTCTCTGCCGCTCATTTATTTGATGGAGTGAACAGTGGAGTGAAAGCAGGAGGAGGAGGGGTGAGGGGTGAGGGGTTGTTTTTTGGGGTACTCAATTCGCAGCACCCCTGGTATCTCTGATGCACAGCACCAGAGTTTAAAAAGAAAAAAAAAGATGACATTTTTAAAAAAAACAAAAAAAAAAAACAAGCTCAAGGTTTATACCGGGGGGGTCAAGGTTTCGCCTCATTAGCGGAATTCATCAGGCGGCTGGCGGCTGGCAGCCAGCGTTGACAGTAAGGACACCTCGACGTGAAGGAGGTGGCGGAGGGGGGGGGAAGGGGGAGAAAACCTGAGACGGGCCGAGCGGGTTTCAGTCTGAAGCGACTCTATTATCCTGCCAATCACACCTCGGCTAACATCCCCTCAGCGGCGGCCCACAATGGCCAGGAGACGATGTACCATGAAAGGATTAGATAATGCCGCGTGTCATCTCTTCCGACTGATCTCCAAGGCTCCGGCCCGGTGTGTGAGATTCGGTGGCAGTGAAAAAACAAAGTTGAAAGTTAAATCTCGGCCCTCTGATGTCGCCCCGCCCCCCACCCCCGGTTTTGATCGTGGCGGCTAAAGTGACGAAACCTCGAGCAGGAGCGAAGGGCCTCGGCCCTTTGTAAGTGTAAACGCTTTTGAAATTAGACGTTTACAAGACAAGTCGCTCACCTTTGGTGGCTCCATCGGACTGAAAGACGTATGTGTTGCGTTGCGTTTTAAAGATTGTGTTTGTATTTACACGAGTGTTTGACCTGTCGTGTCCGTCGCAGCTGCTCAGCAGGTTTTATATGTACAGACTAAGGTCCTGTCCACACGGGAACGTTTTTTGGTGGAAACGGTAAAGTATTTAACCGTTACGGCGTTTCGTCCATGTGGCAACGGCGTTTTGGTCCCCGCGAAATGGTATTTTCTGAAAACGGGTCCCAGAGTGGGAAAATCTGACGCCGCGCCGTTTCGCCGTTGTCACATCGTTGCCGTCTGGACAGTGAAAACGGCTTTTCCTTGTAAAACGATGACGTCATCGCAGCGTCACTGTCATGTGACCGGAAAAAAAATAAGGCATGCAATTCGGCAGCAGCGGCACAAAAAACAACGATAGCGGCGAGCGGAGTTGCCTTTGTATCGCAGGCGCTTCACGATTTGTTGGCAATTTTACTACAAAATCTCAGACTCACTTTTTTTCCCGCTACTCGCGATTTTTGTTTTCCGTGTGTTCAGTGTGTAGCGGAAATGCCCTCTTTCTAAGTCTTGGGTCCGGTGGCTGTGTCAGCGTCTGTTAACAGCGCCACGTTTCGGTGTGGCATACGCATTACATCGTTTTCACCCACTGTTCCGTTTCCATCTGTCAGCGTGTGGACGCGTTTTTTTTCGGCCCCGGGAAAGAAAAAACGTTCCCGTGTGGACAGGGCCTAAATCTTAAGCTTGTGTGTGTGTGGAGGGGGCTTGGGGTGGGGGTGCAGGTTTGCAGCAAGAGAAGTGAGTGTTCTATACATTTCAGTCAAAGGCACGTGAAAAAATATTTAGTGGACATTTTGTATATGCAAAAAAAACAGCAGTACATCGAGTCGTTATAAATACAATACAACAAAGTTTAACATTCGAGGATAATAATAAAAAAAAATCTTAAAAGGGATTTCTCGGGATGAGAACATGTGCGGACGCTGCAACAACATGAAAAATGTCACATGCAAAAAAAAAAAAAAATGGAGAAAAAAAACGACAAAAGAAAAGGAAATGGAGGAAAGAATAAAAACTGACTGACCCTCATCGTCTTCCCTCAGACTGTGTATCCCAACCTTCCCAGAACACTGTGTGGTAGCCAGCTCGCTTTTTTTTTTTTTTTAAATATATATTTTGTTTTTTCATAGCACGGACGTCCCCGCCTTCCGCATTTTCTGCACAAGGTGCTTATTTTTTTATTTTTTTATTTATTCATTATTAAATATATATTTATTTATTTAAGGCCTGCTTCTCCCCTCAGCCTCCCCTGCTGGGAAGTGAAAAGGTAATTGCCGCGAATGCTAAACTAACAGCTTGTTATGATTGCTTTTCAGCAGTCTCTTATGTTTCGCCTTCCTTTCATTAATATGGCGCGCCCGCCGCACGCACGCAGGCACACACACACACACACACACACACACACACACGCGCAGGGTAAAAAAAAAAAAAAAAAAATGCTGCAGAGCGCAGGAACGGGGACGGCCGACGCGCAGAGAGGGAAATCATTTTAGAGCCTCTGGGATGCGGCAGATGCCTTTAACATTAGGAGGATCTTTAGAGCTGCCACCTTTTTTCTCTCTTTTTTTTCACGCTGCTCTCTGATGGTGCTGTTGCAGGGAGCGTTAGCTCTGCCGTGCGTGTGTCGCGCGTGTGTGTGCGCGACAGAGAGAGAGACAGAGGGAGAGAGAGAGACAGAGAGAGAGAGAGAGAGAGAGACTTTAGGATATTAAATAGTAAAGGATGGGGATTAATAATGGAACCTGACAGCTCATCTCCGGCTTCTATCTGCCTGACTGTCCCCCCAATCTTCCCTTTCATTCCCTCCCTACCTCTCGTTCCTCCTTCTCAGTTCCTAATTCGCTTGCGTCGTTCCCTGGCTGTGACCCTCGTTCATCCTCCTCCTCCACCTCCTCTTCCTCTTGCTCTGCCTCTCCTCGGGGCTCCGCCGCTCTTCCACCTCCGCCTGCGTGCCGGGGCTCCCTCAGGGCCCGCGGTCCTTCAGGGTCATGTGGGGAGAGTAGAAGAGCACGTTGGCGTCGTCGTCGTCCTCCTCGTCGTCGTCGCTGAGGTCGGCGAGGTCGGCCTGAGTGTAGCGCACCGCCCCGGGATGGTACTCTCCGATACGAGTCCTGTCACACAGCCGCGACTGCAGAGCCAGCTAAAACAAGCACGAGCACAAAGGAGAGAGAAAGAAAAAAAACACAGACGCAAAAGGTTAAATATAACCTGGCTGCATTTCAAATTCTGCTTCCGCTCTGTCCCGACTAAAGCAGGGGTGTCAAACTCAAACACAGTGGGGTCAAAATTTCAAACTTGTTTATGTTTATGGACCCAACACTGAATATGGACCAATCAAAGTTCAATACTATACAATAAATAACTTCATGTTGCAAACATGCAAAATTGAATTAAAAAAAAAAAAAAAAAAAAAAAACTCATCAAAATAAATAAAATATAACTAAAAATCGTATGGCTCTTTTTTTATTTGCAGCCTTCCGATTTAAATTTTAACAGTAACCGTTTTTTTTCCCACGGGGTAATAATACATTTCAAAGATAAAATAATCCAAATCGTTGCGGATTGACCCTTTAGATAACATCCGCCTCGCAGCGGCTGAAGGCCCGGGGAGATACGGCGGAGGCGACCCGGAGAACCTTCAGAGACCTTTCAGCCATCCAGTCAACCCATCAAAAGCCCCCACAGTTCACATTCGCTCCAGTACTGGTTCTTCACGGGGGTTAAAAATGACTGCAGACATTCTTTGCATCGCTTTGAATAAATAATAAATGAAACGCTGGATTTTTCCCCCCCCCGAAAAAAAAAAAAAAAAATTACATAAGCTCAGCAGAAACAGAGCCACCCTAGTTAAAAACTTCCCAAACTCCTTTGCCCGTCTTGTTTTCTGTCTTCATTCTTGAGACGGATGTTTTTCATTTCACCTGTCAGCTGCCGCAAATTGTACCGCGTACGTCCATCCGTCACCCCTCGCTCTGCGCTGAGAGCGCACGGCTCTGGAAACCAGCCCTTTATGATGTCACGGGACGTCTGGCCGATACCTCTGTCACCCTCTGAGGCTGAGACCACCTTTGTTTGTGTGCCATTCAGCATCAGCGTCGCTTGGGATAATTAATAGATCCTTCTAAGTCCTCCCAGCGGTACGTAGGGAGCCAGACAGGAAGAGCATCACAGAAGAAAATCCCGCGCGCAAGACAAAAAAACGACGACGGCGACAACAGAGACGAGACTGATCTTTTTATTTTTTTTTTCCTCCCCCCCCTTTCGGGACACATCATAATAGCCAGACATAAAAGGAGGAGCAGGACGGAGGTGGGGACGTGAAAAAAAAAAAAGAAGCGAGTGGCGGAGGAAGCAGGAAGAGCAGCCAGCTGGAGCAGCTTAAGCGGCGGTGCCCCTCTTTGAAGTTTGCCTTTGGGTGGAGAGAAAGGAATCAGCTGAGCCGCCGCTCGCTCGGCGCAGCTGCCTTTGATCAGCTGACGATGGAGCCCGGAGCGAGAGTCGCCCCGCGGCCCCGACGGATCTCGGCGCTCCATGCCCCCCGCCACCAACCCCCCCCCCCCCAACCCACCCCGTCCCTCTCGCTAAGGACGTGTCAATCACTCAACGTGGGCGTCGTAATCACAGCGGTTAAGATGATCATTAAAAATGGAAGAAAAGAAAAAGTGATGATTCAGCGCGAGGACCGCTGCCCGCCTGCCCGCCTGGTTGAGATAACAATTACATGCCATAATCAAATCAGCGCCTCACGCTCATTTGGTCATCTGACAAGACGAGGGAGAAAAAAATATATCACGTAAGCGAGACAAATAGACAAATCTTTTCTCAGTTTTTTTTTTTTTTTTTTTTTTTTAAACAGAACCGCAGAGAGGAAGAGCCGCGTTACGCCCAACCAGCCGAGGTTGAATGAGTTTTACCACGCTACAATTTTAATGCAACACAAAAAAAAAACAGATTTTTTTTTTCTCGGTTGAGATGCTGAGACGGGGGAAAAAACTACGGCCGGAGAGGAGATTTCGAATTTCGCCAGCGAGTGAGCGAGCAAGAGCGGCGGAGAGGTGAGAGGTGAGCGCACCGCAGGGCGGCGGGCGGTGCAGCGGCACGGCTAGAATGCAGATCAATATCACGGGGAGAGAGAGAGAGAGATAGAAGGGTGAGGCGAACACGCAGGTGGAGGTGGGGGAGGGAGAAGCTGCACAATGGTGGGGGGTGGGGGGTGGGCGCAGCGGCGGAAATAATGCGGGAGAGATAAATTCCGCCGCGACAAGGCGCGCAGGCGAGCGGCGGGGGGGAGGCGGTGGTGGGGTTGGGGAGAGGGCTGGGGGGAGGGGGGGATCAGGCGCTCAAACAGCGAAGAGACGCAGATAAGCCGAGGGAGGCCGGGCGTGACGAGCCCAAAGGCCCCTTCACGCCGGAGAGCAAGGCGACGGGAGAGAGAGAGAGAGAGAGAGAGAGAGAGACGCCTTTTGTTTGCTCAACCTGAGCCGCCGCGCACGAGGCCCGTGGTGACGCTCTGGCAGGCTGGCAGGCAGGCAAGGCAGGCAGCAGGCAGCGTGGTTCCAGGAAGCAGAGCTGGTTGTTCTGTAATTAAAAAAAAAAGGGAAAAAAAGAAAAAAAAAGAGGGGGGGATGGAAAAAGGAGGGGGGGATTAGGAAGGGAGGCGGAAGGGAGAAGGAGGAGGAAGGGAGGAGGAGGGAGGGAGGAGAAGGAAAGGAGGAGGAAGAATAGGAATAGAAAGAGAGGAGGACGGAGGGAGAAGAAGGAGGAGGAGGAGGAGGAGGAGGAGGGGTGATGAGCAAGCCGTCACTCTGGAGTGTGGTGCGACGCCTTTACACAGGCGATTAGCGGCGGCGCTCAAATGCTGTCCGTCGTCGCTTCCTCCGGGAAATTCGGCAGAGTCGCGGCGGCAGCTGGAGGCCGAGCCGAGCCGAGCCGAGCCAAGCCGAGCCGCGGGTGAAAACAAAGTGGTGCTCAGCGCAGCGATCGCGCCGAATGGGCCCGAGACAAACAATTAGTGGAACTCGTTAAACTGGGGGGGGGGGGGGGGGGAGGAGTAAAGGCGAGGGAGAAACTCAGCGTTTCCACGGCAGCGGTCGGACTAGACGAGGGTGCAATGATTTTTTTTTTTTCCCTCCCATCCAGCAAATGTCAAACAAAGACGCACCCCCCCCCCCCCCCCCCCACCACCAAAACAATTTGAAAAAATGTGAAAAAAATGAAATGAAGCAGCGGTCTCGTTGGTGCAGCGTGGTAGTTAAAGTGCCCGCCGTCGCTAAACACTGCTGTGGGAGACGCTCGGCTCGCCTCCCAAAACAATGATGATCATTTATCGCGGTGGATTCCATCCTCCGCTACGCTGGCAACCTCCTTTTATGTCTTTACAAGAGGTTCAAAATAAAAAAACAAAAAAAATAAAAATCGTCTCTTCCGCTCGGAGCTTGGAGCTCTGGACCTAACACGCCCAAGCACCCCCCCTCCCCGCCCCTCCTCCCTTCCTTTTATTTTCCCCACAAACGGCGATTAGGAACTTTTATTTTCCCCCCGCCGGCTTCGCAGAAGTGGCAGGACTACCGGCCACCCCGTCACACCCGGGCGGCTTTATACGTCCAACGCCGAGACACACACAGGCTGTGTGAAGAAGCGCCGAAGGGGAGAAGAGAGAGAAAAACTGAAGACATTGAGAAAAAGTGAGAGTGAAAAAAAAGACAAAAACAAAAGGCGCTCGAGACAGAAACTCAATGACTCCAATCGGCCACTATTTTGAGGCTCTTGCTTGAGTGCAAAAAAAAAAACAAAACAAAAAAACCCGAACCACTGACTCATTTCTGTATTCTGCAGAAACACCGTTCGGAACATACATGTAACTCGTCTCGCGGAGGGCCGCGGTCGGGCCGAGGGGAGCACTGAGGAAAGTGTGGGGGAGTATGAAAAGACAAAGTTAACTGCAGCTATTTAGGAAACATCTTACGACTATGAACAATAAAGTTTTTTCTTCCCTCAGCTGCCGGTGGCCACGTCTCGTTTGTTGTTTTTCTTTTCCCAAATGCACCTTCTGCACAGTTTGCGAGCTATGTAGGAAGAAGTCAGAAGTCTTCACCGCTTTTAATCCAACCACGAGGCTCTCCGCCTTTACTGATTCCTCCGACCTCGTGGAGCCGCTTGGCAACCGAAGCAAATCTATTTAAATCGGTGAACTTACAGTAAAGAGAAGAAGGTGCAGCACTTTAGAACACTGCCCCACTTTTCAGAAAGTGTCAGCCCTAACTTGCCCTCTGTGATGTCACAAAGGGGAACGGATACCTCACTCAGGTTGGTGGCGACACGCCCGGTCCCCCTTTTTTTTCCGAGTATGGCAGCAATGCGCTTCCGTAGTAATAAAACAAATTACGGAGTGAGTGCTTTCTTGTATTTGTACACAGAATATAGAGCTAGGTTCGACTAGATTTCTAGAACCACAAAAGTTCCTTTTCAATCAACTCGAGTTGATGCGCTTCCGTCATCGTTGCGCATTGACGTGAAAATTATCGCAAAATAACGTGATAGTTACACGTTTTTACGCAATAATTTTCACATTGTAACGTTAAACTTTCACGAAATAACGTGAAAATTATCCCAAAATAACGATCATTTTCATGTTACTTCGTGATAGTAAAAACTGAATAGTTTCACATTAGAATGTGATGCTGAGCCCCGTTTTTTTTCTAGGGTGACAGTAATGCGCTTTCGTAGAATGGCGAGAGGCCCCCCCCGCAAAAAATTTCATAAATACAAAAAAACTACAGTGACTATTGTAATAATAAAAAAAAAAAAGTCATGTAATCATTTCAGGTATCTACTTATTGCCCTCCCCCCTTATGCCAGCCATGAGCTCACCATGCACCCCCCCTCCCTGCCCCCCAAGGAAGTATTTCTGGCTCCGCCACCGCTGCTAACGCTACTAGCGCTACTTTCCCCCGGCAGCAGACCGTGACAGTCCCGCAAATCCATCTCTTTTTTTTTTTAACACACGCCAAGGAAACGTAGGCGCTCGGCGTGCGGGCAGACAGACGGCGGGGGAGGGGAGGGAGAGGAGGGAGCAG
The DNA here is from genome assembly GCF_046127955.1 of Nelusetta ayraudi. Lineage (NCBI taxonomy): Eukaryota > Metazoa > Chordata > Actinopteri > Tetraodontiformes > Monacanthidae > Nelusetta > Nelusetta ayraudi. Next base: position 29,696 of record NW_027466347.1, on the reverse strand, counting down.
GAATGGAGCCGGCGGGTGAGAGAGAGAGACGAGGCAGAGTTCGGAGGGTGGTAGCGGCGGTGGAGGCACGTCTGCCGAGGAGGGAGGCGCGGCGCGGGGGACGCGAGGAGGAGGGAATGTTTTGACGCCTCCTTCCTCTTCCTCCTCCTCCCTCCCTCCCTCCCACCCTCGCTCCTTCTCCGCCGATCTCGCACCTGATGTGCGGGGGCTGCCGGGACTCGCACGCCAAAGATGAATAACAAGCGGCTCTTAGTCACGACAGAGCATGAACACACACGCCGCCTGTCTCTCCTTCTCTCCGTCTCGCCGCCGCTCACTTCCTACCCCGACGCGCTCCGGCGGCGGTGGCAGCGGCTCCTTCTTTTGTGATTTACGAACACATCCAGATTCCAATTCTCCAGTCAACCATCTCTCTCTCTCTCTCTCTCTCTCTCTCTCTCTCTCTCTCTCTCTCTCTCTTTCTCTCTCTCTCTCTCTCTCTCTCTCTCTCTCTCTCGGCAAAGTGAAACATTGACATTTGGGTTGAAGGTCACGCCGCACATTCCGCTCCTCCACGTTGCACTCGTGACCCGTTATCAGCCCGGCCGGCGATACGGCGAGGTTGACAAAATGCGCCTCTGTGTGCCTGAGCGAGTTTGTTTGCCCCCCTCCCCCCATCACGACCCCCCCACCTCCCCTACCCCCACCGCCCCTTTTAGCAGTTCAATATCGGCTCCGGGTCGTACAGCATCTGCAGGGACGCTGTCAGCGTTCATATACTAAGATAAATCTGTCCGGAACCGCATCGATTGTGGCGTTTACTGAAATGCAACCAATGTGGTTTGGCGGTTCGAACATACAAGCGCCATTCTCGTGATTGCTGAAAAAGCCAAGAATTGGTCCGAATTAATTTAGGAAATTGTGAAATTGAAATTGAAAATCTCTACAATAGTTTCTGATCTTTTTCCAGAGATGCACGCAGAGAATCGGAGATACGCATCCTTACATTTCCAACACCAGATTTAAACCTGACTGAACTTAGATTAGACAACAAGAAAAGATCGTATTAGCTTAGAAGTCGAATCTCCCAACAAGGCAAAAAGCCGAATGATCGCATTACAAAGGTTGGCAGGCAAAAAGAAAAAGAAAATTCTCATTGCCTGAAGGAATGTCCAATTTCAGTTGGATTGTTGACGGTCAGTGGTGTTAAAACCAGGTAGCAAACATCGACAAATCAATTCAATTTTTCTTCTAGGCGCAAACACCCTCTGCTTTGAGTCTAATTGGTTGCCTGTTGCACCAATGGGAAGCCTTGTGCCGTGACCGACTGGCTCAACTCATTGTTTGGCCAATCATCTCCCAGGTTTACTTGAGTGCCCTTCCCCCTTTCTAGCTATGTGAACCAAACACATTATGTTTGTGTCTGTGTGTCAAAATGAGACTTTGTCATGCTTAAAGGTTTTCCTAAGACAAGAGACTTTTCAAATGGGGCGACATCTGACTGTGATTGTGGCTGGTGATTGGCTTTCCCCTTAGTAAACCATTCATCCATTTTCAATACCCGCTTCTTCCTGCACTCAGGGTTGAGGGGGGTCTGCTGGAGCCTATCCCAGCTGTCATAAGGCGAACTTTAGTAAACCATGAGGCTGGAAATCTTCAGCTTATTTCACAAGAACCTACTGATAAGCGTTACCAGACGATTCTGCCTTGGTTGCACCACCACATTAAACACGGAACTGGGCCGACATTTTGATTCATGGCCAACTACATGCAAAGAAACCAAACCCCCAAAAAACAAAAACCTAACGACTTCCCAATGGGCCCCAGCTGCACTTGATCTTGCGGAAGGTCGAAAATGTTCGTCCGACGTGATGTCAGGACCCGCATGTGCTTCAAAACAGACTACAAAAAGGTGCGAGACGGCCGTACCTGCATGCCGGAGGGACTCAGCACACTCCGCCAGTCCCCGTCCAGGCTGAACACAAAGGCATTGGCCAAGCCGTGCAGCGGCGCCGTCAGGACGTGCAGCAGGGTCAGGGTGAAGGAGGGATCCTGAGGGTAGAAGGCATTATGGAGCCTGCCGGCAGAAAAAGGTGGGGAGGAGACACAGGGGAAGGGGGGAGACGTCGAGTTCATTTATTTGAGAAAAAAAAGGAGAGAAAAAAGCTTTAAAGAGGCAAAAAAAAAAAAAAAAAGAAGCTTCAGGGATGAGCAACCGAGGGAAGGGTTCAAAGGAGTCAAGAGACGACGACGGGGAAGAAAGAGGGAGTTTGGGGTGGGGGAGGGGGGTTTGATCGACGGAGCGACACGGCGAGGGCGAGAGCGAGGGAGAGGACAAGTGAGTGACAGGGTGAGGGACAGGGTGAGAAGGAGAGGTAATGAGAGCGGAGCGGGGGAGGGCTGGGGTAGGGGTGGTGGGGGGAGACTGGGGGAGGTAGGAGGGGAGGGAAGAGGGGAGGGCGGGCTTTATATCAGCGTTTAAGAGGCCATTAGGCAGCGCGAGATGGCCGGGCTGACACATTCTTGGCTGCCGCCTCGACGGCACGCAGCACTTTTACAAGGACGGAGGGAGAAGTGCGGCGCTCAATCCCGTCTCCGTCCTCCCGCTGCCCGGCTCCTCCGGAGGAGCCGCGAGCCCCGGCAACACCACCACCTCCTCCTCCTCCTTCCTCCTCCTGCTGCTCCTTGTTCGTCATTCCCCGCACATTTCCAACACGGGACCTCCCCCTCTCCTACGATAAAACCGCCACCACCTTCCTCCCGCACAATCGGTTTCATCTGTCTTGGAGATCTCATTTTCAACTCGACTCCCGAGGCTGAGCGTCGATTCCTTTTCTTTTTCAATTCCCCTGCCCGCACCCTCCACACCTCCCCCTTCCGCCTGCTCGGCCGGGGGGGGGGGGGACCGGGGGCACGGCTCGGAAGGCAACCTGATATTGCGCGGCAGCGGCGGAGGCAAACTAATGGGCGCCTCCTGCGAATGATGCCGCTCGGCCATTAACCCTGGATTAACCCTGTATTAGCAGCGCTCGTCGGGTTAGCCCGCCGCTAATGTCTTTTATTGATCTATTAGCAGGGGAATCAAACCGCACGCGCGGGCTCGTGGCCATTCGCGCAGCGCGCGTGAGTGGATGGGTGGTCCCCAGCTGGGCTGCGCTGGGCCCGGGGTAAGTGGCCACGACGGTTGACCTCGGGGTCGGACGAGTCATTCCCAGAAGACAGGGGATGGGCCATTCGAGGGCAAGAACCATGGTGACAAAACACCTTGGCTCGCTTGAGGCGGATTCACTTACACAATGTCCTCAGTTAGTGAGGTGAAGTAACGACTTTTAAGAGAAAAACAGCAATTGTTGGGAGTTCCCAAGGCTGGACCTCCACATCGGCTAGCAACAGCAAAAGCAAAACTGTATTCTATTGGTCCACCCGGAGGACTAACCAGGACGCCAAGATCCATCCATCCATCCAGCCATCCATAATACCCGCTTCTTCCTGAACTTAGGGTTGTCGGGTTCTGCAGTAGCCTCTCCCAGCTGTCATAGGGGGAAGGCAGGATACACCTTGGACAAGTCACCAGCTCATTGTAGGCTCACATAGAGACAAACCAAGGCAAACAACCACTTGCACTCACATACACACCTACGGACTATTTAGAGTTTCCAATTCACCTCACATTCACGTTTTTGGACTGTGGAAGGAAGCCTCGCAGACACAGGGAGAAACTACCACACAGTAAGGTCGCAGGCCAGGAATCAAACCCGCGACCTTCTTGCTGTGAGGCGAAAGCACTAACTACTGCACCACCTCCAAGACTCCAAGATCAAAAATATTGAAATAGTGCGACATGCCAAGTAAAGAACTTGAAGAGAGAGGAGAACATCAGCATGCAGGGTTCCCCTCAAGAATCTCTACAGTGATTAATGCAATTTCCTTCTTATGTCCCTGGCTTGATGGATGCATGTAGCCGAAACCTTTAGACGACAAATAAGCTCGGGAGTGGATGCGTTCCGAGTACAAATTCCTACTAGGTGCCGGTCTTGTCGAGGGCTTCTGCGAGTGAAAGATGATCTGAGGATGAATTGCTTTTGTCACATTTATCCAGGGCACTGGGCTGTGCGAGGGAAGTGACAAAAACAAAAACATTAAAATTGCAACCGGAAGCAGAGATTTTGAAATGAGAAAACGTGATCATTATTTTGAGGAGGACACAACGGCCCAGGGGTACTAAGTTGACCGTTGGTTTATCGTCATTATGAAACGATGACGGGAAACTCAAGTATGATGAACTAGTAAGCTGCAAAGAACAAATCTATCAAGTTTGCGTTGCCTTAGTCATAACCTTGAAGGACTGTTTCGTGCCTGAGCTGATGGCGCAACCATATGCGCAATTATATAATGGCGGTTGATATTACCTTGTTTTTCTTTCTTCTTCTTTGATCTGATCATGACAGACACCGACATCGGCCTACCACGCTGACACGGCAGCTCATTTTCTATCCACACCCATGCATCCCTTGCACGGGAAAACCAGTCGACTTGATAACTGGTAGTTTGTGGGTGTAGTTTTGAGATTGTTTTAGTTACAACAATGGGGAGGGAAGACACTGCTGTGGTGCTGCTAGCATGCGAGCGCGCAGCGGCCCTAGGAAATCTGTTTTTATTTACCAGTAAATTCAATTTAATGCATATTTTACTTTGCAGCCTTGTGGTTTCCTTCTTTTTCACATGGGTCCAATACATCAAGCGAGTCTTCACACGTATCTACACATTCTGAGTCAACATTATGTCGACAGAATGTGCGAATCACCTGCCGCCGTGGATCTGTTGGGTAACTTGGTCGGCTTCTTATTTTAGGGTAACTGATGTCTTTCCCAGTTTTCTTCCAGACTCTGCTGGCTTCCCGAGCAGCCACGTCCCATTCGGTGGGGAGGGAAGGCTGGATTGTTTGTGAAGTGATTCACAGCAAGGCTCGACGAATTTTGTTTTTTCACTAATTTATAAATCATTTAAAGCACACCGGGTTGCCCTGTGCCTGAAATGTGCTTCATAAATCAAGCCTCCTTTGCCTTTGCCTTGCCGTGACCCAGCTCTCGCCAGTTCTGAAATTTCTTTTGCATTTCCATGATCACATAAATCATGGAACCTTAAGCTGGCCTGGATTTCTGGCCGGTGTTTTTGGAAATTTTGGTCTCACCGCTCATCGCTTTTATGAGTGTTGAACCTGCGGAAAAAAAAAAACTTGTCCACGGTACGTTGACTTTGCCAAATTAGGCAAACGCGTCGTCGTCCTCGTTGTCGCCGTCCTAATCCCGCGGCTCCCTTAAAACGGACTCCACAGGTGAAAAGCACAAGAGATGATTACAGAGATTCATCCACAAATCTGGTCCTAATCCTCCCTTATCCTCTTTTTGCAGCGCGCGGTAATCTGTCTTCATTTACCTCCCAGCCGCCCTCGAAAACGCAGCGGCGGGACGGAAACCACAGGGTGCAGGAGTGGGAGTGTGCGTGTGTGTGTGTGTGTGTGTGTGTGTGTGTGTGTTTGTGTGGGTGGGGGGGGTTCTGGGTGAACTGGGCGTAGGTGCGGGGGTCTGGGTTGTAGGTCAGGTGCGCCGGCGGCGGCAACAACAACACAAAAACAAAAAAAACACGCTGCTGGCGACGTGCGGCTGTGTTTTGAGAAGCGTTTGGGAGCCGCGCCGCCTATTTTCTGGGTTAGCCCGCTGCTCTATCTCCAAGGACCAGACCAGCTGCTGCTCGCATTCATTTCACTTCCCATTAAAGGTGAAATAAATCAGGAGTCCCGGCATAACCTCCTTAGAGACAGGGCGGGCGGGCGGCGCATGGATGACCGCCGCCGCCGCGGACGGATGACCCGGGCGCGGGTGTGTGTGTGTGTGTGTTGGGGAGAAGAAGGGGGGGGGGGGAAACACATGGCTCGACCTAGGTCACGCACCTTAAAGGGCGTCAGGTGGCGGTGAGGGGGTGCGGGGAATGTGTTTGCGAGTGTGTCTGCCTGTGCGTGAGTGCCCGAGTGTGTGCGTGCGTGTGTCTCTGACAGCTCGGCGGCGAGAGTGAGTGGGTCTGTGTGAAGGGGGGCTATTTCTGGCGTCGCATTTTTTTTTTCCCCTCCTCGCTGCCGCAAAGAAATGCGATCGGCGTCCGGGAAACGAGAGCTGGCAGCAAGCAATCATCTGCCTGCCACACACACACACACACACACGCAGGCACGCACACGCAGGCACGCACACACACACACACACACACACACACGCAGGCACGCACACACACGCAGGCACGCACACACACACACACACAGAGCACCTCGCAGCGCCGAGCAACACGCGCCATGGCAACGGAACAGCCGCAATTAGAGGCGAAGAGCCTTTCCCCTCCATCGAGGAAGAGACGGAGAGCGAAATGAAAGGAAGGAAGAATGAGCGAGAGGGAGCGACGGGAAGGGGAGGGGCAGGGCGGCGGGGAGGGCCGGTGCGGCGCGGCTCAGGGAGGGGAGGGAGAGAGCGAGGGGGGGGGGGGAGCGGAGGAGGAAAGATAAAGAGGTGAGAATGCGCGTGAGCGAGTGAGGCTGCGGAGGGGAGAGCGAGGGCCAAGAGCGACGAGAAGGTTGGGGGGGGGGGTGCGGGGAGGGTGGTGATTTGGGGGGCTGGGGGGGTGGTGGTGAGGCTGAATGAAAAAAAAAAAAAAAAAAGGCTAGAAAGCAGAGGAGGCCGAGAGTGAGGAGGAGAAAAATGAGAAGGAGAAAAATTAGGAAGAGGAAAAAGAGGAGAAAGAGGAAGAGTCGGAAGAGGAGCAGGAAAAAGAGGAGGAAGAGGAGGAGATATCCAGGGAGACAGATTGCAAGACACGAGTGAGACAAACAAAAGGGATGACGTGCAAGGGGGGGACTGAGATAAGGTGTGTGTGTGTGTGTGTGTGTGTGTGTGTGTGTGTGTGTGTGTGTTGGGGGGAGAGAGCGGCGGGGTGGAGAAAGGGGGGAGCCGTACGCCGAGCGGAGGTGAGGGGGGGTGGCAGGGGGGTGGGAGGGGGGTGGGCTGTTTCTCCTGTGCGAGCCGGGCTAATGAAAGATGAATGAGGGAGGCGGCGGTGGGAAGGAGAGAGTGTGGCTGCGGGCGATGCCTGACTGAGCTGCTGCTGCGTGTCTGAGTGTGTGCGCTTGTATGTGTGTGTGTGTGCGTGCATCTGAGTGTGTGCGTGTGTGCGCGCGCATCTGAGTGTGAGTGTGTGCGCGTCTGCTCGTGTGTGTGTGTGTGTGTGTGTGTGTGTGGCTGCGCCTTCGTTGAGCGAGTCCGCCGACGGGGAAGATATTTTGTGCGGCGTGTGACTCAGGGGCAAACGTTTCCAAAACACACACACACACACACACACACACACATACACAGAAAGCGGGTGGGTGGAAGGGGGAGGGGGGCAGGTGCGGGGAAGTTAAAAGTCCGAGTGCGCTGCCACCTGTGAGCGAGCTGTCGGGGATTATCGCCGAGCTCCCTCCATTTCGTTCAGACTTTCCGTCTCTCGTGCCGTCAGTCACGCTTTGAACTTCTCTCTCTCTCTCTCTCTCTCTCTCTCTCTCCCTCTCTCTCTCTCTCCTCCCATCTCTCCCTCCGTCTCTGCTCGGCTAATCTATGCCGGTTTCCTGCCAGCGAGGTTTCCGCCGTCACCTTTTACCTCTAATTGTCGGCGCCCCGGCTGCGTCCTCCGAGGTGGGAGGAAGCGTTTCGCAAGAGAGCGACGCGGACGCAGACGAAGTCGTCCCGACCTCGATCACACTTCCTCTCCCCTCCTCCCACTGACTGACTGACTGACTGACTGACTAACTGACTAACTGACTGACTGCCTTGTTTATTTCCAATCCAGATGAATCACATGCCTAATGGTGCCAAAACGAGACTCTCTCTCTCTCTCTCTCTTTCTCTCTCTCTTTCCAAAACAAGTCTCTTTCTCTCTCTCTGCTGCCGAAAGCGAGACGGAACTTTTCTCCCTCGCGCTTTTTTTTTTGGGCCATAACCAGCAGAAAACAGAAAAAACCTTCCACTCCCTGCAAGGCCAGACGGCCAAGGTGTGATTCATAACCCCCTTTTTCCCCCCCGTTCTTTCTCAGCTGTCTCAATGTTTTGCTGCCTCCGAAAAATGGCGAGACTCAATGGAGAAGGTGTATGTGTGTGTGTGTGTGTGTGTGTGTGTGTGGGGGGGGGTCCTTCAGAGATTGGACTGAATGGTTGCGAGCGACGGCGACACGCCGGAAAGGCTGAAGGGATTATTACGCTTAGCGTTCCTCTACAGCGCTCATTATAGTCTCTCCTCCACATGATCTCTTTTTTCTCTGCATCGAACTCGCCGGAGAATGAAAAATGGAAAAACGCACACACACACACACACACACACACACACACACACACACACACACACACACACACACACACACACACACACACACACACACACTTGACACATCCAGAACCTTTCCAGGGCTCGATGGGAACTTTTCCAAGGTGGCGCCGCCGAGAGCTCGACCTGCGGTCGGAAAGGTCGTGTTGACTGTTCGCTCGCCGCGTCGTTTGCCGAGCATGACGAGTGGCGGCGGTGGCGGCGAGAAGGGCTCATTGTTGGGCGGTGGCGGCGGTCAGGTGCACCGCGGTCAGAGTGTGGAATTTCACAGCCGAGGCCGCCGTATCCGAACACGCGAGAGTGAGAACCGGGTTTGCGACTGCGCGCTCGCAAAATGAAAACACCTGCGGGAAACGACTTTGGGACGACGGCGCAGACAAAAGAGGCGCAACGCAGACCCTGGGGACCGAGGCGGCCAACATTCAGCAGCCGGGGGAGACGGAGGGGGAGGGGGAGAGAGGGAGAGCGAGAGAGAGAGAGAGGGAAAAAAAAGCCCCAAACAAAGAGACATCCTGTTTCCTGGAACTCAACACCGCTCAAATCTGGAGCAGCCTGGAAACAGCGCACACACGCAAAGGAGGAGAAAAACACAAAACAAAAAGGAAAAAAAAAAGAGAAAAAAACCCCGCAAAATCTGTTCACTGCCCGTCACCGTGCATGTGCACACACACCGCACGCGTATGTGTGTGTGCGTGCATGCGCATAAGTCCAGCGACGCCGCCGGCTGTGGCTTGGAGCTATCGCGAGTTTATCGCCGTGACCGGGACCGTGCGCACCCCCACCCCCCCCACTCCACCCCACCCCACCACCACCAACCCCCCCCACCCCACCCCCCAGGGCGCGTGAGCCTCCGCGAGACGGAGGGGCAGGGAGGGACTGAGGGAGGGAAGGGGGTGAGGAAAGGAGGGAGGGAGGGAGGGAGGGGGAGCAGATGATAGAGTAGGCTTTAGCGATTCCCTGGAGTGTGAGGCAGCGTTTACGGCACTCTCAGAGCAGCCAGAGTGATGAATATTTAAAGACGTGCCTGAAAGAGCGGGCGGGGGCGGGCGGGTGGAGCGGGGTTTGGGTGCGGGGGCGGTGGTGGTGTGCACGGACGTGCGCGAGCGAGTGCGTCCGTTTCGCCCGTGAGCGTGCCGCATGCGGCGGGCCGTGTGCGACCGAGGTTATCTAATATCTGCTTCGGCCCGTCTGGAACGGTGTGGAAGCGGCGTACGGCAGCGTGTACGTGCCCGGGTATCCAAGTATAGTCTGTGGCATTAAAGCTCACGTATAGAAACTTGTAGAATGAACAGGAGCTGCTTGTTCTCCTGAACGCAATAAGTGCGAAGCGTGCCGCTCTGGAACTCGGGAATCTGTTTATTGCAAACGTCTCATTTAGACCATAGGTGTCAAACTCTGGCCCGGGGACCAAATTTGGCCCCCAGTGTAATTATACTTGGCCCGCGGGGCAATACCCAATCACTGCTAGAGCTGGCCCGCCGCTATTATACAGCACATGTACTGCTAATACTACAAATCCCAGAATACTCTGCTGGTATTTCGGGGCGTCAATCAGGACAGGACAGGTTTATTGAAGGATATTATTATTATTATGACTTAATTGATTTATTGCTGTATTTTATTTTTAAGTTCATTATGAGCCTGTGGAGAAAGATGACTTTTGTTGTTAAATCAGAATATAAGAGGCATACAATGTTTATTGACATTTTACTTATTTTGACGAGTCTTTTTAATTTGAAATTTGATTTTGCATGTGTGCAATATTAAGCCATATATTAAGTCATTTATTGTATAATATTAAGCTTGGCTTTCTCCATATTCAGCGTTGTGTCCATATAAAAAGGTTCACTATTATATCTAGAGGAAGAGTTTTTCCAATAAATATCAATATTGACCCACGACTTTGTCCAGGTTTTACATTTTGTCCCCAGTGTGCGTTTGAGTTCAACACCCCTGATTTAAACGCAGCAAATCGCGGGGGCGATATTTAAATCCAGAGCTGTGTCCAACTGTGTGCGTACGTGTGTGTCTATGCGAGGGTCAGTCGGCCGGCCAGCCAGCCAGCCACTGGTCCCCCCGCATGTGTTTGCACTTGCCGGAGGCCTGCGGGCCAGCGAGCTCCCTGTCTGGCTAAATGGGGATGAATAGTGGAGCGCCGGCGCTGCTCAACGGGAGACAAATGGCCCCGGGGCTCTCCGGCTCCGTCTCCGGTTACGCACCCTTCAACCGCCGGAGACTCCGAGGCGCTCACGTGGACGGGTGGGGGAGGGGTCGGAGGGTTGGCGGTGGGGCGGCACGGCCGTATATCCGGGGCAAAACATTATCTAGGCCACACAGGCGACACACGCGCGCGGCTCGGTTATCACGCGGGCCGATCGGAGCGTTCAAAGAGCGGCGGCACCTGACACTGCAGACGGCCATTGATAAAGGGTTTGCTTTTTTCTCTGTGTGTGTGTGTGTGTGTGTGTGTGTGTGTGTGCAAATAGGCAGAGAGATAGCGAGGGGGTAACGGAGGGGTCAGGGACAGAAGTGGGAGCGTTGTAATAAAAAAACAAAAACAAACCCTGAGCGGTCGAAGAGCGTTGAGGAAAAAAAAAACACGGATGCGGAAAAAATTCCAACCCGCTCTGATTGAGTCTCGGGAGAGAAAGAAACCTTGAGGATTTGAAAGGGAAGGCGCTGAAAAGAAAGCACTAATGGAAGCGGCCCGGGCGGCGAGCAGAGGACGGCAAACCGGCGCGTTAAAACGTCGGTGTCAAACTCTGCGAGGCCAATGCAAAATTGGCCGCCGCTCGAGCTGGCCCGCCGCTATTATACAGCACATGTACCGCTAACACTACAAATCCCAGAATGCTCTGCTGGTATATGATTTTTATTTAAATTGTATTTATTTAGATTTTATTTGAGTTTTTTTTTTTTTTCGAAATTTGATTTTGTGTGTGTACTATATGAAGTTATTTATTGTATAGTGTTAGGCTTTGCTTGTTCCATATTCAGGTTGATGCAAAACTTGTTTGGGTCCATATAGAAAGGTTCATTATTATATCTGGGGAAAGATGTTTTTTCAATAAATATCAACATTGGCCTGCGACTTTGTCCAAGTTTTACATTTTGGCCCTACTGTGTGTTTGAGTTTGACACCTCTGCGCTAATGGAAGCGCAGGGGGGGAAAAAAATACCTGCCACGCGAAAAAAAAAAAAAAAAAAAAAAAAAAAAGCGTTAAAAGGTCGAAACGTTCGGCCGGCTGACAAACAGAAGGCCCGCAGTCACCCGCTAACGAGAAGGCGGGAAAAGAAAAAAGAAAAAAAAAAGAAGCAAAAATTGCGGAAACGCGTGCAAATACCGACGGGAGCGGGGGAGGGGGAGGAGGTGGGGGAGGAAAAATAAGGATGAAAGTCGGGGAACAGTGAATCCTGCCGCTGAGCATCTGAGGAGCCGGCGTGTTGGAGCAAACAAAACACACTTTAAACGGTATCAGGGCGAAACGGCGGAGCGGCAGCCTACGCACTCGGGCGAGGGAGAGAGAGAGAGAGAGGGAGAGAGAGAGAGGGAAAAAAAATAACATCCTGGCGCTCGCAGCGTGCGACATTCCGAGAAGCGGCGGCGGGGAGCGGAAGGAAGGAAGGAAGGGAGAGAGAGAGAGAGAGAGAGGGAGGGAGGGAGGGAGAGAGGAGGAGAGAGAGGGAGGGAGAGAGGAGGAGAGAGAGGGAGCACATCCTGGGATGCAGAATGCCAAATACAGTGAGATAAGACTTAATGTATCCCCCTCTGCTCCCCCCACCTCCGTCCCTCCCTCCAGTTTGGCGCTCTCTTTCTTCCTCCCTCCTTCCCTCTGGCCCCCCCACCCCGCCTCCTCACCGCTCCTCCTCCTCCCCCCGTTTTGCTTTGAGGGATGAATAATAACTGCTGCTCTGAGATTTCCTCCCTCGTTTTTCAAAGCGGCGAGCGGAGATGGGGAAGGTCTGCCCGGCCCCGGGATTGCGTGTGCGTGCGTGCGTGCGTGCGTGCGTGCGTGCGTGCGTGCGTGCGTGCGTGCGTGCGTGCGTGCGTGCGTGCGTGCGTGCGTGCGCACACAAAGGCTGCTGCCACCGCCGCCGCCGCCGCCGAGGAGGAGAAAAACACGAGAGGCGCACGCACACGGCCCTCGTCTTGTTCTCGCTCGCCTGGAGCGGCGAAATCAGATCTCCTCCGGAGAAAGGGTGGTGGAGGAGGTGGAGGTGGAGGTGGTGGTGGTGGTGGTGGTGGAGGAGGTGGAGGTGGAGGGTTCTCAGGCACCATGAAAAAAACAACCAAAAAAGCAAGAAAAACAACACATACATACAGAAAAAAAAAATTCCCCTGCAAGCACGTACAGGACTATACACACCGCAAAACCCACACAGGCAGTATCGAGGGAAACCAAGAATAGCTGGGAGGATGCGAGCCACCTCCCATCCCCCCCTCCCCTCCTCCCTCCCTCTCTCCACCCCTCCCAACCTCCCTCCCGGAGCGACAGGGTTGAACTCGAGGTTGCAGACACTTGGCAGGATCGAGACCCGGCAGCCAGGACTCCACCCGGGCCGGTCCCACCGCCCCGGCGCAGGCAGGGCCACCTGACCCCGACTGCTCAAAGGCAAGCGGCTTCGGCGCTCCCTCGCTCCACTTTGATTCAGGCCTTTAGACAAAGCTTTAAAAATATAACGGAAAGTAGCTGCGCACAGTGGCAGAGGGATTCTGATTTGATGCCGACTGGAGGTGGTGGTGGTGGTGGTGGAGGGGCTTCCTCGCCGAGCGCTAAGAGAAGTCCTGGAGGACACGCAGAGAAAAACCAAAGCAGGCCGGTCCGGGAGGAGGGAGAAAAAAAACGGAAAACTGAAAAACGGCAGCCAGGTTGGGAGGAGAGCGAGAGAGCGAGAGAGAGAGAGAGAGAGAGAGAGAGAGGGAGCGAGAGAGAGAGAGAGAGGGAGCGAGAGAGAGAGGGGACTTATTTATGCAAACAGGCGCCGCACAGTAGGAACGGAGACGAGCCTTGTAAACAAACACACACCCACCACCGTAAAGCACACAGGGGAGGCGAAGTGAGAGGCAGACTGTGAAAACGCTCGCCGTCGTGCACGGCTAGCTCCGTCGCTAGCGAGCGAGCTAGCGCACGTGCACGAACGCAAACAAGAGCCAGGAGGGAGAGCGAAGAGAAGTGGCAGCGGAGGAGGAGGAGGAGGAGGAGGAGGAGGCAAAGGAAGGACAAAGAGGGGGGTAGCCGCGGGGAGAGGGTGGGTGTGTGGAGGGGTTGGGGGGGGGGGTACGAGAGTCCGCTGCTACGTTAGCGTGAGCCGAGCGAGGCCACGGGGACGAGCGAGGGCGAGAGACGCGGAAGATTGATAGATAGAGGAGGAGAGAGAGATGGGGGGGCTGCTAAAATGATGTATAATGACTCGTCTGTGCGTCTGCATTCGTGTGTGTGTGTGTGTGTGTGTGGTGGGGGGGGGGGAGAGGGAGAGAGAGAGAGAGAGAGAGAGAGAGAGGGGAAAAGTAGGAACGCATTCCCATTTCAATTCGCAACAGCTGGTGTCGAATTAACACATTTACCAGCGTGCATTTGGAACAGATTAAAATTGTGTGTGGCGTACGACTGTGTGTGTGTGTGTGTGTGTGTGCGTGCGTGCGTGCGTGCGTGTGCGCCCGCCCGCCCGCTTTAGAGCGTGTGGCGGCGGCGGTGGCAGCGGCAGCGGCAGATGAGGGCCAAAAACAAGAGTGTGTGTTTGTGTGTGGGAGTGTCTGCGTATTAACGCAATGGATCAGGGCGGAGAGAGAGAGGGAGAGAGACGGAGAGAGAGAGAGGGAGAGAGAGGGAAGGAGAGACACAGAGGGGAAGCGAGAGAGAGAGAGAGAGAGAGAGAGAGGGAAGCGGAAGGAGGGAGGGATGAGGGAGAGAAAGAGAGAGACAGAGAGAGAAACGGAAGGAGGGAGGGATGAAGGAAGGAGTGAGGGAGGGAGGGAGGGAGAGAGAGAGAGGGATGGGGGAGAGAGGGGGGGGAGCTCTAACCGACGGCTTTAGCTGCTGCCCTGGGCCGTCTCTCTAAGCCCTGTTTAGGAGGCTTTGGAGCTCAGATAGAAATAATCCCCCACTCAGACGCACACACACACACACACACACACACACACAGGCGCGCGCACACACACACACACACACACACACACACACACACACACACACACACACACACACACACACACACACACACACAGGCAAAAAGAAAAGAAGCGCACACACCCGTCACACAGCGGAGCTCAGACGTGCGAGAGGCACACATTTTGAGCCAGAGCGGACAAACAAGTGTATGCGCACGCGTGCACACACACACACACACACACACACACACACACACACACACACACACACACACACACACACACACACACACACACACAGCAACTAGCAGCGACAGCACATTCGCTTTGACGCAAAAACCAAACCAACCACCCGCCTACACCCGCGTGCACGCAAACACACATACACGCAAACACGTACGTGCGCTCACACACACACACACGCACGCACACAGGAAAAGCACGCTGAAGGCTGTCTGGCGCGCGCTGCTTCCGCACGGCGGAGCGCAGCGACATCGGCACGGCACCGTGACAAACACTTTACACACTCCAGCACTCAGCGGAGGGGAGGGGGGGTGGCAGGGGAAGGGGAGAGGGGCAGCGGATATGAGCCGGGGGGGCGGGGGGAGGGGAGGGGAGGGGAGGGGAGGGCGAATAAGCGGCGGAGTGGGGAGGAGGAGTGGAGGAGGGAGGAGGGGGGCTAACAAATTAATAGGAGCCGGGGATATATACAGCCAGCGCCGCCGCCGCCGCCGCTGCTGGGGGAGGGGGAGAGGGAGAGGGAGGGGTGGGGGAGGGGTGAGCGGCGGAGGGAGGACGACAAGAGTGCAATTCATTCCCGTTTTCTCCTTGTTCGCTCTCTGGAGAAAGGCAGAGCGGAGCGAGAGAGAGAGGGAGCGAAAATGTGTTTGCTGGAGAAAGAGAAAGAGAGAGAGAGAGAGAGAGAGAGAGAGAGAGGCTTTGTGTGGCGGGAGAGAGAGAGAGACGGAGAGAAAGGGCGGAAGAGGAGGAGGAGGAGAAGTGGCATAAATGCAAAAAGAGGGAGAAAGACTGCGAGGGCGAGGAATTGTGGAAATAACGGCGGATATAACAAAGACGTTCCGGGGCGGGAAAAGGAGGAGAGAGAGAGAGAGAGAGGTCCGGAGAGTGACATTAAGGGACGGGTGGTGGGGATGGAGGGGGGGGGGGGGGGGAACAAAGGGTGGGGGTAAGGAGAGAAGGAGGGAGGGAGGGGGAGGTAAGCACAGGACGCAGTTTGTCATCTTCATCGGCCGACAGGCGCACTGGGAGGGGGGTGGGGGGATGGGGGGTGGGGGGTGGGGGGTGAAGCGGGAGGTTGAGGGTGAGGTGGGTGGGTTGGGGGCGCTCTGGAGCGGAGCCTTTGAGGAGACGTTGACCCCGTAATTGACCCGCGTCTCCGCCTACATCGCCGTGGCGACAGGCAGAGCCGCCGCAGCTAATCACTTAGTAACCCTGACCTGTCAATCACAGCCAGCCAGCCAGCCAGCCATCGAGTGGGGGGGGGAGGGAGGCGCGGCGGCAAATGAAAGAGAAGCCGCGCGGAGAAGGGGTAGGAGAGGAGGAGGAGGAGGAAGGGGGGGGAGTAATAACAGCGCCGGGGTTATCATTTACTGGGCCGCCGCCGCCGCCAACCTCCCCCACGCAGACCCTCCGCTGGCCCAGGCCCGCTGTGGAAAAAACAACGGAAAAAAGAAAACCTGTATAAAAAAAAAAAGAAAAAAAAGAAAAAAACAACAACCCATAAAACGCTCGGCAACTCCCAAGACACACACACACACACACACACACACACACACACACACACACACACACACAATATCCTTTAGCGGCGGAGCTGCAGCGAGGGAGACGCTTTTCCCAGAGTTCAGATAAGAGAGCAGGCAGAGCGAGCGAGAGAGCGAGAGAGAGGACGGGAAATAGGGGGGTGGGGGTGGGGGGAGGATGGAGGGAAGGGGGGGGGTTCGGTTTGATAGGAGATAAGTCGGCCGAACAAAGCCGACACGCAAATAAAACAACAGAGCGCAGGGTTTACGAGCTGTACAGGTGAGTGTGTGCGTGTTACCTGTTAATGAGGGGGAAGATGGACACCAGTAGATAGACAGAGGGATACCACTTCAACGGCTTGATCTCCTCGGCCAGGGAGACCTGGAGGGGAGAGGGGGGGAGAGAACAGACGGTGTGACCCACAGAGAGCAAGCAGACGCACGTGTCAACACGCTGCACCTCGCACACACACACACACACACACACACACACACACACACTCTCCTAAGTGGGAGGATGGGACACAACAAAGGCCAATTAAAAGCTAATAAAATATTAACTTGCTGATAATAACGCGGTTATGAGGAGGAAGAAGGCGGGAACTGGAAGCAGATACTTTTGCCCGACGCGTGATTGGGCCGCGTTCCACTGTATGAGCGCGAGCGGGCCGGGTGGGCCAGCCGCGAGGACAGAGAAATGCGGCAGCAGCGAAAAGTCGAGGAGAGGTGGCGGAGGTGGTGGAGGACGGGAGGGGAGGCGGGAAGGGAGGGAGGCGGAGGGGGGGAAGAGCCTGGCGGTGGAGAGCTTTTACAAGCCGTTATCTAATTCCCGGGAGAGGAGGACTCTCGCGGCGTCCGGAAGAGGCTGAGAAGCGCGCGGCCCCCGGATCGATTTTCCGCGCTGCGCTCCACCCCACCCCCCTCGCTCCTCTCCCTCCCTCCCCCTTCACCTCCAGCCCTCGTTCCCTCCCCGCCTCCCTCCCTCCTTCCCAAGGCTGAGATGCGGTAATCGAGCCAGCGCAAATCCTCCTGCTACCCTCTGCCTCGCGCACGCACGCACGCACGCACACACACACGCGCGCGCGCACAAGCCGTGCCGGGAAGGGGGTTGGGGGCGAGCCCACGTGCTCTGCTCTCTCTCTCTCTCTCCCCCTCCGCCGCCTTCAGCGCTCGGACACACACATACACACACGCTGGAAATTAATTACTCACACGAAAGACCCCGGGGGCGGGGGCGGGGCTGGGGAGGGGGGGGCACGCGAGGTCTTAACGCAGGCGCTTTAAACAATTGAAATGAAAATCACGAGAGCCGCGCGCCAGCCAAGCACGCCCTCGCAGTGCTGTTTTGTCTCACAAGCGCCACAGCAGCGAGCGGAGGCGCCTCGTGCCGTGCCGTGCCCAGTCAGGCCGGGCCGGGGCTCCCCCTGCAATGCGAAGCGAGGAGAGGAGCTCCGGTCTTCGGTCAGGCCGAGCGAGAAGCGTCCGTACGCGGGGCCACTCAGCTCGGCGGCGGCACTCCGACAGCGCTGCTCCTCCCTCCCCCCGAGTCAAGCGCTAATTATCGTCGTCCAGCGAGACGTCTCGTCGGGAGAGAGGGGAAAAGGGCAAATCCATACCGCCTGAAGGCTGCGGCAGCGTGAGGAGAGGATGTTTGCGAGCCGAGCGCGCGGGCCCGGAAGTGTTTTTATTATTTTTTAATTTCCGGGGGAGGTGGGGAGGGGGGAGTGAGGGGGACCAAATGCTGCCAGAAATTGGGTATAAAAATACGGAACCGCATTGCTGCCATACTTTAAAAGAAAAATAAAAAAAAAGGTACTCAGTATCACGTTATAACGTGGAACTATCACATTTTTACGTGATGATTTTCACGTCATAACATGAAACTATGACATTATTTCGTGAAACGTTCACGTTATTTCGTAAAACGATCACGTTATAACGTGAACCTATCACGTTTTTTGTTAAACTATCACGTTATAATCGTGTTAATTTTCACGTCATTTCGTGAAACTATGACGTTATTCCGTGAAACGTTATAACGTGATACTGAGTACTTTTTTTCTAGTATGGCAGCAGTGCGCGTCCGTAAAAAGAGAAAAAAGAAAAAAGAACGCTCTGGTTTGAAAAAAAAAAATGCAGCCGAGGTGGAGACCCAGGCATGTGAGGAATTTCGATTTGCGAGAGGCAGGATGTGGGGTGTTGGAGGAGGTGAAGGAGAAGGAGGAGGAAGAGCGCGGCGGCGGCTTAAGAGCCTCGTGTTTTTAATCACAGCCCTCCCGTGTCAGAGGCCCCTCCGCTGCTCGGGAAGCGGAGGGGAATGAAACCGTAATTATGTGCGGCGGGCGCAGCGGCCCCAACATTAATGACACACATTAGGCTGCAGATGGGTATCTGGAGGGATTCGTCCCCTTCAGCCCCCCTTATACTTTTTTTTAAGGAGAAATATAAAAAGAAATGAAATAAAAAAATAAATAAAAAATTCTGATTGTCCCCATAGATTACTTTTTCATTTTGTTGAGAAACACTTGAAGAATGGAGACCAAAAGAGAGAATGTTAATATGATGGCATCACGATTCTTGGTTTCCATCTTATAATGTAAAGCAAATCTCTTAAAGAGTCAGCAAAAAAAATGCCTGAAGTGGATTTGTAGAGGATAATCCGCACTAGCGGAGCGGTTGGTATAGAAGCGACGTACTAGAATAAGGATATCTTCATATTTCCCATGTATTAGACATTTTTCGGTCTCCTCATTGGTCAATACGTATCTATTGTCACTGCTGCTACCAGTGTAATGTTCCTGCACAACAACAGCGGTGTACAGCAGAGAAGTCCATCAGTTTGCACAATGTGTACGGGATTCTAATGTTCTTTTCAGTAAAACCGTTTCCATCCCACAATTTATACTTAATTAAAAAAAAATACTGAAAGCAGGGACCAAAAAATATGCAAATTTGAGTACCCTCCCAACTATTGTTTTTTTTTTTTTTTAATTTGGGGATTTCCATCAAGCAATACCGCAAGATGAGAATAAAAACCACAAATGACAAGCCAATTCCTATCAAGTCAACTCAAACCCAAGAGAGACAACGAAAATTGTTCTTTAGGGGCGATCTTTCTCTCCCTCGTCGGCTTAAAGGTTGAATTTCCCTTTTTTTTTCCTCCTTCTTGGCAAGGAACCATTTCCTGGGAAACTGCTTTTTTTTTTTGTGGATGTGCGGCACATTCACACCTTAAGTCGTTCCCTTTCAATAAGCAAACAAACACTTTTCAGGGACGGTCGGGACTCAAAGGCGCCCGGTGCGTCGGAAGAAAAAAACCCACAAGTAATGCCGGGGACTCAAAACAACTCACAAAAAAAAAAACTAGCAGCTGGAGAAGAGAGGAATCCAAACCTAAAAAAAAGAGAAGGGAAGAAGAAAGAAAAAAAGGCAGGACATGTTGTTTTGTCAAGGCTGTGCGTGTGCGCATGCTGGAGAGCCCTCGTTTTAGACCAACACCGGTCGTCCTTGCGCCTCGCTCGGAGAAGAAGGTCACTCGTTACCGTGTTTGTGACATGTAGAGGTAAAATACCAGGAGGGGGGCGGGTAGGTGACGGTGGGGGCGGTTTGAGAGGACGTGCGGGGGGCGCAAAACTCCTTGCAGACGTCTGGGAGCAAACTCCTCGGCAATCGGGCCTGGAGGCGACGCTCCAGTGTGGTTAAGCAAACAAACACCCCGGGTAGATAACGACAACAGCCGCCGCTGTTTGCTCAGCCAGCGCTGTTGCTACCCGACGGGACCGAGCTGCTGCTGCTGCTGCTGCTGCTGCTGCTGCTGCTGCTGCGTGTGCAAATGCGTTTAAAGGTCTGAGTTTGTGCCGAGGTGCGGCCCCGAGACACACATACACACACACACACGCAAAACACACATACACACACACCCCCCGTCCCACAGCGTATCCTTTCGCTGACCTGTGTTTGCCGCGGGACCTTGTGTGTGTGTGTGTGTGTGTGTACGTGTGTGTGTGTGTGCGCGCTTCTGTGCACGCACGCCTGTGTGTGCGTGTGCGCCCATGCCTGACCGCGAACAAATTGCTTAAGACACACAAAGACGCGTCACGACCATGTGACTGACGGCCCTGATAACTGCCAGCACCGGTTACGCACGTCATCAGTCAGGCCAGACGTACGCGCACACGCACAGACGCGCACGCACGAGCGCAAGAGAGGAAGGGGGGTGGGGGGTGAGGGGGGTATCAGATGCTGGTCTGAGTCAGAGACTTGGGGAAAAAAAACCTAGTAAAAAAATAGGAATTGTGCAAGCAGACCGCTCGTTTGAGCAGACACGCGGAGCATGTGTGCGCTCAGTGTGCGTGTGAAAATGTGCGTGCGTGCGTGTGTGTGTGTGTTGCACAGAAACAGACAACATGTGAGGCGCAGAGGGGGAAGGAAGTGTGGCGACGTGAATAGAAATCACTAGAGCCAGCGGTCTGCAGACACCCAGCGGGAATCGCTTTCTCTGGTTTACACCTGCTGCCACACACACACACACACACACACGCGCGCGCGCATGCGCACACACACAAACACACACACAGACACACAGAGCAGCTCGCCGGGCCGCCTTGGCAGCCACAATCAGGGAGGCTGTTGTTGTTGTTTTAAAGCATCGCAGCGCGTGCATAAACTCTCATAAATATTCATGGCCATGAACTTGGCTTTTTTTTTTTTTGCTTTATTCATGCGGGGTAGGAGGAGTACCAGGAGCGAGGGAGCCGGACGGCGAGGGCGAGAAGGGAGGGAGGAGAGGAGGAGGGAAGGGAAGAAAGAAAGCGGCCTGCCGGAAAAAAAAAAGGCAAAGTGAAAACCGGAGGGGGGGGGGGGGGGGGACTACTGGGAGGGGAAGTAGGGAGCGCGGCGAGGAAATTAGTGTGATATCAGCCGCCGCTGACTTATTTACACCCTGCGCTACACATAGCAATTAGCCCACATGAGCGTCCCTCTCTCTCTCTCACACACACACGCGTGTGCGCACACACACAGACGCAAACAACAGAGGAGGGTTGCGTCGGTTCAGCGTGCAGTAATTAGGTCTGCCACTTAGGGGCAGCATCTGCATAACCTTAACCCTAAGCTGCCCTCTGTGTCACCCTGCTGTGTGGGATGTGGAGGAGCAGGAAAAGGGGAGGGGTTGGGAACGCCGAGCTGACTTGTGCGTGATTGGCAGTGACCGGCAAAAGGGAGAGCGCCGGTGGAAAAAAAAAAAAGAAAAAAAAAAAGGGTCGACCGCAACCAGAGGTAACCTTGACGACGCAAACGATGCCGGAGAGGCTTGGGGAGGTTGGTGGGAGGGTGGGGGTTCTTCACAGCATGGCTCGGACAGTTTGGATGGATCTATTTCCGTCGCCATAATAGCTGACTGCAGAGGCGTAACGCTAAATTTTCCATTATCATCTTATATTTTTGGTCTGCGGTCATTCATCCCTTTTAATGCTATTCCAAATTCATTTATATCCAGTTTTGTAACTTAATACATGGATTTCAGCGGAAGTCCCACTGGATCTGGATCTCGGCTGTTTTCAGCTTGATAAAATTTTTGAAACACTATTATTTATTTAATTATGTGCTTTTATCATTATCATGCTATTTTATGTTGTTTCTTTTAGCTTCCTGCCAAGACCGACGTGACCAAAAACTGACCTCCCACATGTTTGAAGAGGACAAAAACCTGGTGAGGCTCTGTGGGCTTTTGTGACATCACAAAGGGCCGCCTTCCCACATAGGGTAGCGAATGTGCGGCAAGCGAAAGAAGCAAGAAAAGAAGGATGGAATTTTCTAATTTCTGGAGGAGTGGATGGGCTAAGGCGCTCGCAGCCTGGAGACACGTATTAACGCTCGGGGGGGAAAAAAATGGTGAGATGGAATTGGCATAATAGGGGTGCCTGAATGGAAAAAAAAAGAGAGAATTGTTCAGTATGAATAGAGGAAAAAAAACGGGAAGCCGGGCCGAGAGGCGCCGAAGCTCCTCGCACAAACGCACCCGGACACGGGGAAAACGCACGGGAGCGCATTCACGCCGAGTAGTTAAAAAGCGGTGGGGGTCAGAAGGTCAAATTGCTCCTTGCTGTTTCGCACACATGTAGTGTGACCAGAGGAGTTAATCCTGCGCGTGCACTAATCCCCCAGCGCTGTGTGTCCGCCGCTGCCGTGCACCCCCGCGTGCGTCTGTGTGTGTGTGTGTGTGTGTGTGTGTGTGTGTGTGTGTGTGTGTGTGTGTGTGCGTGCACGCACTGAGAAATGCAGCGGCGAGGAAGCTCATTCATTACCTTTCTGCGCTCCCTCTCCGGGTTGAAGGTTCCCAACCACGACTGCATCTGTGCGGAGGAGTCACACAAAAAAAAAAAAGAGAAAAGAGAAAGAAAAAAAGAACGGGAGAGAAGGTCAGGGGAATTGGATTTTTCCGAGGAAAACAACAGAATCTTGATTTGACCATTTATATAAGCTTTACATAAGCCGCTTTTTTTGGTTCTCCCCCCCCCCCCAGAGACATACATGGCGGCCTTGGGCAGCGAGGGCCGACCCTGTGGTGACGAGTGACTGTTTGGCCCGGCGCAAAATAAAAATCTTTCCACATGGAAAAAATGAAAAGAGCCCGGCTATCTCGCAGGCACAATGCGTAGCCGGAGAGTCGGAGACGAGCGCTTGAGGCACAGGAGGCAAACTCTGGCCCGTGGGCCCAAATCAGTCATTTTCGCTATTAATCTGACGATTAATGAATTAATCGATAGTTTGCATCCCTAACTCCAAGTCATGGGCTTGAGTGGTTGCACCTTCATAGAAGGATATTACTATGATTTCATTGGTTTCTTGGAGTTATTCTATTTTTAAATGTATTATTAGCCGGTGGAAAGGGGTTACTGTTGAAATTTAAATCAGAAGGCTGGAAATTAAAAAAGAGCCATAAGACTTTTATTGACATCTTATTTATTTTGATGAGGTTTTTTTTTTTTTTTTGAAATTTGATTTTGCATGTGTGCAATATGAAGTAGTATTATATATGAATAGTATTAAGCTTTGCTTGTTCCATATTCAGGTTGTTTGGGTCCATATGGAAAGGTTCACCGTTACATCTGGAGAAAGATTTTTTTCAATAAATATCACAACATCCGACATTGATACGTCCAAGTTTAAACTTTTAGCCCGCTTAAGGGAACTGGGTAGTGGGGAGGTTGGTGGGGCAGGCGAGCTTGTGGACGTGAGGAAGTAAAGGGAAAGCCGAGCCAGCGAACATGTGTTGAACCAAAAGGAAAAACCACAACCGTGGAAGATCTGAGGTCTCCAGAGAGAACGGCCAAATACTTTTAATTCTTCCTCCATCGTCTGGTCTCTCGAGGGAAAAGAGGAGGGGAGAAAATGTCAAGGCACAAACGTGGGTGGAGGGTGGGAGGCAGGGCTGGGAGTCAAAAGGTTTAGAACGGTCTCAGGCGTCGGAGCCCCATCTGCGTCGGCTCTTTGCTGCGAGCGCTCGCCAGCCGGCCGCTTAAAGCTCCGGCGTTTATTAACTGGATGTTGCCACGCTTCCTCTTCCCGCCGACGTGACTGTCATTTCAAATCTGCGCGTGACCGCCGCGCGCGTTTCTTGCAGCGCCGAGCGGATAAAAAAAAAAAAAATGCCTGTTTGGTTCCGCCCGAAATCGAAGCCAGAACGAATCAATCGGAATCAACAAACGGCGCTAACAAGCGGCGGCGGCGCTGCTGCTGCTGCTGCTGCTGCTGCTGCTGCTGCTGCTGCTGCGCTTCGGCCCGGGTCGGCGGCTAGAGGGGTTTTTTCCTTGGCTTTCGTTACGGCGGCACTGCGTCAGAGAGCAAAGCGCTACGGCGTGAGGTTGAGCGGGGACACGGGCAGACTGCAGCCAACGCATCCCGACACCTGCGTGTGTGCTGCTGCTCCAATGACTGGCCTGGCTGGCTTTCACATCCCTCCATGCTGACTCCCAGCAAGCCCAGTTCTCTTCTGTCTCCAAATATTCCCCAGCTGTAGTCGGCTAACGAGATACAAAGTTGGCCCCTATCAGACAGGACGTGGCCGTCCGGCCCACCCCCACCACCCCCTCCACGCCGGGGCCGGGTTCACGTCGCCGTCTACACCCACTCCTCCCCAACCCCCTCTCCCCTTTGCTTTCAAAGCTTTTGCGATTCTTTCATGTGAGACAGCCCCGCAGCCCGAGAGTGATAAGGCTCGAGCTCCTCGTACGTGCCGATGTGGAAAGCAAAAGTGGTGGCGGCGGAGAGGGGGGTGAGGGAGACAGAGGAGGGGAGGGGAACAGGGGAGGAACGGAGACGGACAGACGGGCGGAGGAGAGAGAGAGAGATAGAGAGAGAGAGAGAAAATGAGAGAGGTGAAAAAACAGAAAGAGAGGGAGAGACAGAGTGAGAGGGCTGGAAAGTGTGAGCTGAATGACTTATGAGATGCAGATTGCACATCCAGGTACGTTCATTCACTCTCTTTATCACGTTCGTGATAAAAGGCTGCGCCGCTGTTTCTGCCCCCCCCCCAATCGCACCTCCCCCGACAGCAGCGTTCCATCCGTCTGTGATATCCTTCCGTCTGTCCGTCCGTCCGCAGCCTGACCCCCCCCTCACCCCGATTCAATTAAAAAGCTCTCGAACATTGGTGTCAAACAAATTTAGCCCGCAATTTGATTATATTTGGTCCGCGAGGCCAATACAATATCACTACTAGAGCTGGCCCGCCGCTATTATACAGCACATGCAACCGCCAATACTACAAATCCCAGAATGCTCTGCTGGTATTTTGGCACGTCAATCAGGACCGGACGTTCATTGAAGGATGTTATTACTATGACTTAATTGGTTCATTGTTGTTGCAGAAGGCTGCAAATAAACCAGGACATTACATTTTACAATTTTTTTTTGTGAGTTTTTCTTTATTCTAAATGTGATTTTTGCATTTGTGCAATATTAAGTTCAATGTATAGTGTTAAACTTCGCTTGTTCCATATTCAGTGTTGAAGCAAAGCTTGTTTGGGTCCATTTGAAAAGGCTTACTATTATATCTAGAGGAACAGTTTTTCAATAAATATCATTTTTTTGGCCCCTGACTTTGTCCAGGTGTTTTTTTGTTTTGTCCCCACTGTTTGAGTTTGAGTTTGACGCCCCGCTCTGGAAGGCGGCGCTCTCGTGTCAGTGCAGGACGTCTGCCACCGGGGGCAGCAGAGCCCCAGCAACAGCAGCGCAGCGCTCGCAGGGGGTCGTCACGTCGGCGGAATGGCAGCAATGCGAACCTGGTGGAATTCGCCGGTGGGCGGCTTCCGGGCTCCTCGCGAAGGAAAAACACCTTCTTCAGCTGAGAAACTGGTTCATCGTCGCTGGATCTAAACTGATAATGCGATCAATCAGCTAATTGTGCACGCATACCGACAGCTTCAAGGACAAGTTGTTGGCGAAAATGCCGGGGAGTTTGTTCACCGCGACAAAAGAAAAGGGAGCAGAGCGGCCACGGCGATGTGTTTTCAACAGTTTGTTTTGCTCAGTCGAACCAATTTACGCTGCGAGAAAGACTGGGAATCCTCAAGACAGCTGGGCGCCTTCGCTCAATAAATTGAAAAAAAAAGAAGAACAAAAAGTAGTCTGAAAATTATTAAAATTGTGAACGGTTTACTTCCCGCCACCAACACAAGAATGATAAATAATGAGGAGAGCCGTTCGTGTTAAAACTGACTAATAGCTCTTTGTTTTTGTCAAAATGTGGCACACTGCTGAAAAACACACGTCCCAGCAGAAACGCTCAGGGTCAGGGGTCAAAATTCATTAGAAGACTGGAACACACAGGCTGCCGTATCAACAACAGAATCAAAAAAAAACAAACTACATGTCACGCATTGTTTCTCAAAGAAGCGCGACTTGCGCCGCCATTCACGACTGGATGCGTTGCGGTGCGCTCACCCTTCTGTTGGCCACGCAGATGATCCTGGCGTAGCAGCCGCACATCAGGAAGATGAGGCCGAACAGAGGCACATACCATCTGCAAGACACAAAATGGGAGTTTACAAGCGTTGGCGCTGGGAGAAGCTCATCAAAACGGGCGGCGGCATCAAAACGCCTCTGCCCCCGCGGAGGCGTCCGTCTCTTTGAACACACTGCGAATTCCCCTTACAGGCCGCCGGGTAGTAAAAACAGAAATATAAGAGTTCCAGTGCAGGATTGAAATAGGAAAAGTCAAAGTGATGCAGAACCTGAACGAGTTGCGATTAAAAAAAAGCTAAAACAGTTTCCTTCATATTAAAACAGACGTCTCACATCCTTAAATCTCCTCTTATCTACAAGGAACCACGGAAGCCTCTTCCTGCAGGCGTCTGATGCATGCAGACTTTTTGACTGGTGGGCCCACAATGGGTTCTAAAATGTGAAAGAGGGGTTGGAGCAGGAGCTCCATGGGCCGCATTTGGCCACCGGGCCGCAGTTTCCCCACGCATGGTGTCACGTAAAGTCGGTGCGAACAGTCGGTGCAGCTCATCAACCCGTGCACATGGACGTGCGCATGGCTGCGTGCGGAAGGCACTGACTCAGCACCGCTGGACGTTGGTGCATAAAGTAAAGCCGAGGCTGCGAGCGTGAGGGTCACAGCACCGACAGAGCCGGAAATGCAGCGGGTTACGCAGACCTGAGTGGTAGGTGTGTGTATGTGTGTGTGTGTGTGTGTGTGTGTGTGTGTGTGTGTGTGTGTGTGTGTGTGTGGGGTGGTGACCGAGTCTGGAACGGCAAACGCGTGGCGTTGCACAACCTTCCAGGAGGTGATGCAAGCTCCGACGAGTTTCAACCTCTCCCCGTAATCATGAAACAGGCCTTTGTCTGTCGCTCTGACAGACGGGTTCTTGGCCGCCCGCGTCTCCTTCCTTTTTTTCAGGCCGCTAAGCGAAACTCTCTGCAGCAGACGATAATCACGACGACAACGACGCTGCCAAGTCTGCTGCAGAGCCTGGCAGCGGCCGAGGGGGGAGGGATCGGCCAAGAGCGCCCGTGGGGGTCCCCAATGCGTCCCCAACAGAAGAGTTGCAAAGTAAAGCTGGAATACTAATTGCAACCTGTAGCACTGTAGTACTCAAGGTTGGTCTTGGTCTCGAGACCAGTATAAAGACCAGTTTTTAAGGGTCTCGGACTGGGCCGACTGGGGAACTTTTGATCAAGACCAGTCGAGGCTCACCCAACACTGTAATGACACGATAATAACACAAAAGAATCCAACTGCTGCCTTGTTTCGCTCTCTTTGTGACACCCACAGTGACGCGCCTCCTTATTCCTAGTTCATTTGTCTTTTTAGTTTTATGAAGCAAAGTTGGCTTTTGGAAAATGGTTCAAAATTGCTGGCAAAGCAGCAAAATGTTAAAGAAAATTATTGAGAGATACCTTGCTGAAAGGAAATGTTGCTCTTCCAATTTATGTAGAAGCAAACTTCAATTTAAAAAGAAATCTGGTCATTGTTATTTTTCTTTGATATATACAGTCTTGGTCTTGTCTCAATCTCGGTACTCCCTGCAGTAGTCTTGATAATGTCTTGGTCTCGGTTGGTTAGGTCTTGACTACAAGGAGGTGGTTGGGAGTTAAACCTGCACGATTAATTATTTTTGGGGTGAGCGAGTGTGCAAACCAATAGCTGATGAGTTGCAGGTCCTGGCTTGCAAACAGGCTCGTTTTTGGGGACGTCGGTCTCAATCGGACCGCCTGCACATCGGCCATCGCCAAATTGTACTTTTTTCATTTTCCTTGCCTGCACATTAAACGTATGTCATTAGCAGGGAAGTCTGGAGCCGCGGGTGTTTGCTGGGGGGGAGGTCTGCCTGTGCACGAGCGGCCGTTGCCGGCGGTAGCACAAAGAAAGGAGCGCGCGTGTGCACGTGGCGGCGGCGGCAGCGAAGGCGGCGATGAAAGCGTTTCGGGGGTGGGGGCACGTGGAGGAGGAATTGCGGGGGGGCGGAGGGACCCGCCGAGCGTCACCTCGTCGTGATTTAATAACCTGCTCTCCGGAATAAACAGCGTCCAATTACGCCGCGCGCATCCCGTTAATGATGGAGAGACGTGGCGGCGGCGGTGGCGCCGGTGGTGGTGGAGGAGGAAAAGGAGGAGGGGGGGAGGGGGGAGGCCCTTTTAACGATAGCGAGGGGAGGCTGGGGGGTGGCGGGAAGGGAGGGGGGGGGGATAGGGGGGGGATGACGGGCGGCAGCTACAAAGTGCTCTAATTAGCATGATAATGATCTGCCATTAGAGTCCGCTGTGCTCTACAGCTGAGCGCTACCCGGAGAGAGAGAGGGAGAGAGAGAGAGAGAGAGAGAGAGAGAGAGAGAGAGAGAGAGAGAGAGAGAGAGAGCGGGAGAATGAAATAGAGGCAGAGGGAGTAAAGATTCCGAGTTGGCGGGCGATGATAAAAAAAAAAAAAAAAAAAGTAAAGACCGGAATAGAGGTGAGGAGGGGAGACGGAGGGCTGCGGGGGGTCAGGAGAGGAAAAAAGAGCCGGGGAGGCAGAAGGCAGACGGGAGATTAAAAGACAAGGAGAACGAGAGGGGATGTAGGGGGAGAGAGGGAGAGGGAATAACAGGAAGTAGGAAAGAAAAAGGGACTGATCGGGGGGTGGGGGGTGGGGGGGGAAGAGAGCGGCAGTAAAGAGGCTGAAACTGGTAAACAGGACGAACGCGGGGCGCCGAGGACTCGAGTGCCTCGGCGAGGAGGTGGCGGGGGGGCCTGTCAGTGCCGTAATTGGCGAGTTCCCGAGAGATCACGATCTACCTGTTCAGCCACTCGAGACGGCAGCGGCGGCGGAGAACGACGGAGGGAAGGGAGGAGGACGAGGAGGAGGAGGAAGAGAAGGCGGGCGTGTCTCACTGCACGCCAACAAGCAAGGGAGAAAGAAAGAAAGAAGCAATGAAAAAAGACTGAAGGGAAGAAGCAAAGCGTCGGCTGTTTGGCAGCTGAGGGCTGCGCTGAGTTCCAGTGTTCAAGTCAGTTCAAGACGGAGGAACATTCCGAGGTGGAGGTGGGGTGGGGGGTGGGGGGGCATAAGAGTCGTAGTCGCTTAAGGCGACAAGAGTGAGACCAAAACAGGAAATGAAGCGTCAGTTCTCAGACTGAGCACCCGAACAGTTCAGAAGGGAGAAGTCGTCCATCGGTTGGTTGGTTCTATCTTTGATTGTGCGAATTGCTTGTGTCTGCATGGGTTCTCTCTTGGTTCTCCGATTGATTTCCCAGAGTCAAGAAACATGCATGTGAGGCGAACTGGGAATTAAACAGACAGAAGAAGTAGAAAACAGCAGTGCCTGGACAGAGGAGGACACTCATTGGCTCATCAGTGTGTGGGAAGATACCGGCTCCATTCAAGCCAAGCTCCAGGACATGGATCGGAACCAGTGCCGCTGTCGCAATTATATGACGTCACACACTACACGCAACGCTGGACG
>NW_027466346.1:37500-44186 GCF_046127955.1 Nelusetta ayraudi | reverse complement strand
CATTCAGCTGATCCGCTAAGAGCGCCCCCTGCAGGTCTGGAGCACTTCCGTTGTAGTGACAGGTAGATGCTGCATGTGTTTTCTTGGTTTGCATCCGTTGTGTTTTGCATCGCTTCTCTGTTTGCAGTGCATTTGATTATTAATTATATGTTTCTGTGTCTTGCAGCGCGTTTTTTTTTTTTTATTCATTTGCACCACGATCCTCTTTTTGTACCTTGTTTAGACTCGTTTAGACTCGCTTCTTTGTTTTGGGTTTCGGCAACTGAAGCGCATGAGGCGGTTGTATTGTGTTTGGCCCTTGTCGGCCACCGTGGTCTACGTTGTGTCTATGAACTTACGGCGAATGTCCGGACTTTGCTGTACTTGTGCCAGCTCCACTCAAAAAATAAAACTAAAACCTGCCCCTGTATGATGTCACAAAGGGCACACATCCACCGCCCTGGTTTGGTGCCTTGCAGCCACATTATTCTTCCTTCTAAAAACATTTTTAGCAGCGGGCTAAAAAATGTGTTGTTTTTTTTTGGAATATCGATGCTTTTATTTCTTCATTTATTTATTCGTCGAGGACAATTATTTGTCCAAGGTCGGTCCACTGGAGTCCGGTATGAAAAATATAACACAGATCTGGAAATATTATGGAAACAGTAGAGACAGAACAAAGAAAAGAAAAAAAAAAAAAAAAAAAGTGAGTAATGTAATAATAAAAAAAAAAAAGACAGACAAAGTCAAGAAAATAGCAGCGGCCTCCTTCCTGCTTCTTCCAAAAGTGAGAAGCCATTTAAGTGACATTTCACCCGGGCCTGGCTATTACACAGTCTATTGACACAAATTGCGGGCCGGCCGCTGGACTCTCTCTCAACCCCATCCATCGGCGGCGCGGAGATTGCCCCCCCGGCCTATAGGACTGAGCCCCCCCCCCCCCCTCCCCGCCACGCTAATGGAAATGGGGCGACGCTGGGAGCGTAGAGCCCCGGAGAAGCCCGGATGATCCCTCGGGCCACGGCTGCCACGGGATGAAATAGAGAGACTATTACGGCCGAGTTGTAAAGCCCCCACACGCTCCGTGCACTATCATAATAGAATATTGATTCTATCAGATGCCAGGCCCCGGCCTGTCCCCGCAATGAAGGAAACGCCACTAAAGGTCATTGTGTAGAAAAGAACAGAGTGTGGGGAAGGGATGGGGGAGTGGGTGGGGGTGAGGCGGTGGGGGGGGGGGTTGAGGGAAGAGCACAGAGGAGGAGAAGGCTGGGTTATACCGGTGTGACGCTGCGTGTGTGTGTTTTTGTTTTGTTTTTTGTTAGGGATGCACAGATACCACTTTTATATGAACCGAGTACTTGCATTTCAGTACGCAGCAATACCGATACTGTGTCCTTTAACAAGGCCATTACACACTGTACAACTACAATGTGCAATGTCATTTTGGTGTCTCGGCTCGTTTTTCTTGAGAACACGAGGTGGCTCAAGTATCACAGCAGTGCAAACACAAATCCACAGTACATACATTCGTATACAACTGGTATCGGTATTGTGGTATCGGCACATATTTTCTGAGTAGAGTACTCGGTACTCATTGATACTGGTATTGGCGTCCCTTGTTTTTTTTTTTTTTTTTTTTTTTTTTCCCCGCAATAATATCGTCTGTGATAGTGCTAACGGCGCTAACGCTAAGATCAAAATCTGGCCGCAAGTGTTAGCGCACTAAGCAAAGTTAAGCCAAGCCGAGCTAAACTAAGCCAAGCTAAAATAAGCTAAGCTAAGATAAGCCAAGCCAAGTCGCTTCTCCTCGCCCCCTCCCCCTTTTGTTTAGCTTTTTTCCCGCGCATCTGTCTCGACAGCCATAAGTAACGAGGAAGCAATTTCGACCATTAATTGTTGATCAAGGCGGTCGGGCTGGTGGGGGGGGGGTTGTTGTTGTTGTTGTTGTTGGTGGTGGTGGTGGTGGTGGAGGCAGAGGAGGAGGAGGAAAGCGCCAAAGGAAAAAGGGATGACAAATAAGCGCCCACCGCGCGAACCAGCAGCGCAAATTACAGCACGAGCAGGAGACGTTTATGCTTGATTGGAGCAATTTAATGTTTTTCGCCCCCCCCCCCCCAAAAAAAAAGAAAAGAAAAAAGAAAGGCATGCAAATCCTGGGAGGACAGTTAAGGAAATGACTTTTTAATCATCCGCCGAGCCGCTGTGCCTCGTCTCTCCTGATGGCCCCAGATTGAAAACTTGGGGCCATTAGGAGGAGGAGGAGGAGGAGGAGGAGGAGGAGGAGGAGCACGGTAGGCCCGTTCGCAGCAACAGTTGGACCGATGTCTCCTCGTTCGAAGCGTCGCCTCTGATTGATGAGAACGCTGGAACGTGGAACAAATGCTATTGAAGGTCTCGCACGCACCTGTTTGCCGTTCTCGGGGTTTTTTTTTTTTTTTTTTAGTCTAGCGCAGCGAAAGTTAAATGAAGATCTGCAAATGTCTAGAAAAGCGGACATTTAGCCCTCTGTTTGCAGCCTCCTGCAGATTTTTTTTTTTTGGAGCTCTCCGCGTTTAGAAAGGGACAATACTGAGATCAAAATGTGAAGAAAAAAAAATTAATCAAGTACAATAAAACAATATCTGGCCGGGGTTGATGCTACTAACCCTGACGAGGCAACACTGCACTTTCTGACATCACCAAGGGCAATTTTCAAGAGCTACGTGACGAGGCAGGCATAAATAATTACAATAACTTTCTGAATACACGCAGGTAAAATATCCATCAAAACCACACAAAGGCGTCTTTCATCTCATGGAATTATAAATGCCAGTGCCTGAAAACTTCAAAATAAAACAACCTACATCACAATAATACACACAATAAACTCCTGCAGCAGCAGCAGCAGCAGCAGTTCCGAAGAGGAAGCCGGTCCGTGCCGAACAATGCCGGAGTTTGTATGCGCGACGCGTTGGGAAATTGACTAATCTCCGCTGTGACATTACGGCCTGTACAAACGTCATGATGAATTTTGTTGTTGTTGTAGTTGTTGTTGTTGTTTTGTTTTGTTTTTTTTCTATCCCAGGCCCCTCGGAAAATATATTGATGAAATTTCAATGTCCGATGAAACAAGTCATCTTTTAAGCAGAGCTTGACTGCGACACGCCATTCCTCATTTCTATTTCAGGGGAAGCTTTGTTTTAGTCAAATAAACAACCATTGGTCTTGTCATATATATATATTTATGTGTTCATATATATATATATATATATATATTTGTTCCTTCCCCTTTTTCACTTCACTGCCAGCCCCGGTAATTGAACAGTAGTTGTTGTTGGGGGAGGGGGGAGGGGGGGGGGCCCCCCCGGAAAATGAAACTGCCATTGTAGCATCAAAAATAATCAATTTGATGAGTCTTGTATATACTCCCGTACTCAAAGTAATGCGATATTGATTTCACGCCCTGATATACTGCTCCTCTTCTGCGCCACGATGATTATTGGCTTTTGACAAATTCCGCCGCAATTTTTTATACCCCTCCCCCTCCCCCTCCCCCAACCCCAAACCCACCCCACCCCACCCCTCCCGCTCTCTCTCTCTCTCTCTGCCTGCCCAGCCCCGGCCTCCTGACTGACTCCGTAAATTCTCTCGCACAATGAAAGAGTCGCTCCTTTATCGCCCGACAACAACAAACGGCGGCGGCGCAATTTCTAACCCCCCCCCCCAACCACCTCCGCCACCCGATCGGCGCCGAATCGAAACATTTTACACGTGGCCGGATTTGCATCGAAAAGACGCGCAATCTCTTTCTTTCCGCCGCGCCGGAGTCTGCCCGTGTGTTTGGTTTCCCCTCCCGCCGGCCCGCTGCGGAAGAACACGCACACAAAAAAAACCAAAACAAAACGAGCGCACCTTTAAGTTATTAGGTTTCATAGCGGCGCGAGGCACAGTGAATGGTGGCTCTGAAAGTCTAATACATTATTGAAATCCAAATCACCCTCCCCTGTCTGGCCACGTTATAGATGACAATAATGTTGCCCCGCCTGCCCACCCCTCCTGTCTCGCTCCCTCTCTCTCTCTCTCCCTCGATCACTCCTCGCTTTTCACTCCAAGTTCTTTCTCTCTCCGAGCTCCCACGTTATGCAAAAAAAAGAAACTCACTTTTTCCGCAGGAAGCGCCTGTTGCGCAATAGGTAAGAAGTTGGTCCTCTTTTATTTGTGTTGTATTTCTGAGTTGCCCCCCCCCCTTGTGATGTCACAAAGGGCGCCCACGGCTCACAGCCTGTCTGTCGCACAGTCTGTTTGGCCTTTCTGTGTGTGTGGTTTTTTTTTTTCCCTCGTACACGTGGCTGCGTGCGAGAAAACCATTGGCCTTGCAGAGGGCGGCCGCCCCTTTGTGACGTCACAAAGGGGAGGGAGACTTTGTCTGTGTGTTTGTGACGCCGCCCACTGCCGCGCCTTGTTTGTATCCACCTCCAAACGTGTTGAGGGTTAAATTAGCAGAGGGTGAAATGCGTCTGTGTGTTGACACGTCTATAAAAGGATTTCCTGGCGAGTGGATTGATGGCATGGGGGCCGCTCTGCAGGAGTCCAAAATGCGAAGACATAGGTCCAGTGTGTGACCTTTGAACTTCAGAGAAAGAGGATTAAAAAAAAAGAAAGAAAAAAAAAAAAAAACACCCAAAAAACAAATTTCTCCGATATGATTTCGGCAAAAAGTGACGCGGGGCGACGGGTGCGCAGACAGACGCTCAGGTTCGCAGTGTGAGAAATCGAGCGGAAGAACGAGGGCGGCGGAGGGGAGATCGATGACGAATAGAGGGAGAGAGAGACAGAGAGAGAGAGAGTGAGAGAGAGAGAGAGGGCGCGAGGACAGCAGGCAGGCCTCGACAGCGGGCCGCTCTCTATTGATTAGTGTGCGTAATAAAGAAAGCGAGACACTCGGCCCCGCAGAGGACATGGTTCACTTGGTGCCTTGCCTTAACAAGGGCCTCGTGCACGTGCACGTGCGTGTTTGCGCGCGCGCTCGCGTTTCGTGCAAGAAATCTAAAGACACTAAATATGCTGATGTGTGCGTTTACGGCTGAGAAATGCCTTTGGGTATCTGGAAATCCATAAAAAAAAGAATATATATATATATATATGCATGTGTGCAGGCCTGTGCACCTTCGCGGCTGTTTGTTGGTTTGGGCCTATAGAAAGCAAATGAGTGTGTGTGTGTGTGTGTGTGTGTGTGTGTCTGTGTGTGTGTGTGCGTGCACGCTGCAGGGAGTGCGAGAAAACACCTCGCGCACGCAACCGGGGTCCTGCTCAGGGGGAAAAAAACAAAAACAAAATCAATACGCCAGTGATAGAAATATGCTAGAATGTTCCGTAGGTAAGAGATTGATCTGCGGTCCGCCGAGGCTCCAGGAACCAAATAATGGTTAGAGGCCCGCGACCCCTCCAACCGCACCCCCAACCCCCCCTCCTCCACCCCCCCCCACCCCCCCCACCCCCGGTTCTCCACAGAAAACAATAATTAGGACTGCGGCGTGCGGTGCCTGAACTGGACTCAGCATAAAGGCCAATTAGGGCTAAATGCTAACGCTGCAAAGGTGGCGGCTGTAAATATACGTTACTTTTTCTTTTTTTTTTTTTTCTTCACATTTGCTTGTGTGAACATGTATAGTTGTTACAATATGGTAAAATCCAAGACGCAGCTGCACGTTTTCCGCGTTTAATTAAGGCAATGTTTGCCTTCGTATTAGCAGCGTTCTTGAAGCGCGACTGTGCAATCGCACTCGAGTCCTTTCCAACGGCGTTTCATCTCGACACGCCGGGCGCCACAGCCGCTGATAAAATCTCGAGAGAAAAAATAAAAATTAAAAAAATAACGTCTGCCGAACGGAGACGCTCGCTGCCGAGTGAGGACGTCCTGCCAAAGGAAAAAAAAAAAAAAAACACACCCACGTCGCAATGTCCTCCAACTGTGTCTGATGATCCGGAGTTTCACGCATGGCTACGAAAGTATATATGAAAAAAAAAAAAAAAAAAAAAAAAAAAGACACGTGAGCAACGGAACTGCACGTCGCGGTTTCCACCCACAAACACACAACAAACACACTGCCGCCACCGCCGCCGCCGCCGGCCACAACGGCGAGCTTGCTTTAACCGCCTCGCTGGCAGGCGGATGTCGCCATCAAACTCCTCGGGAATGACGCAGTAAAAAAAAAATGAAAATGCAAAATAAAAAAAATTAAAAAAACGGCTCACGCGGGTGTGAATTGGAACGACGCGAGCGGGAAGCCGCGGCAAGTTTGCGCCTGCCCTCCCTGCGTTCAACAAATTTGTGTTTACCGTCAAAACATGGTTTCGCGTAGTTCGGTCCATCATGGGGTGCGCAGACGCCCCCCACCTCCCCCCCACCAACAACCCCTCCCCCCTGCTCTTTGAGTGATGAGCCTCTTGCAGGAACTAACATCTGTATGTGCAAATCATGCATATAAATCAATTACCGGGGCCCTATGTACTTTAAATGCGCCCATTAATTAAGCAATGTCAGACACAATGAACCATGAAGTTCATTACATTTTTAGCATTGCAGCCCGGAATTATTTGAAGAGTGTATGAGAGAGAGAGGGAGGAAGAGAGAGAGAGAGAGAGAGAGAGAGAGAGGCAGGCTGGTTTACCTAATGCTTAGGCCCATAGCTCAGTGTCAGCGCGGCGCCGGCGGAAATTTCCAG
>NW_027466346.1:0-30000 GCF_046127955.1 Nelusetta ayraudi | reverse complement strand
GGAAGTTCTCTTCTTCTTCTTCTTCTTCTTCTTCTTCTGTACACACATTCCAGCATCCTACTTCTGCATTATGCCGCCCCACAGAGCATGCCCAGTAGAGCCGTTTCCCATCAAGCCTCTGTGAAATCACATGACGCGTCGGGACCCATCAACCAATCAGAACGAGCTGTGACATCACGCTGGGTTTTAAACTCTTTTCTGGGGATTTTCTGGTTGTTCTCTTTTTTTCTTTAGAAAAAAAAAAAAAGATTTAAAAATTCAACAATAGAAGGATTTATTATCAGCAATAGCGCAGGTCAGATGTGTCCTTTCAGGCGTTTATTTTTGTATTGCGGTTTATGGGAAAAAAAAATGTTTGTGGGCTGCAGTACCTCAAGTGGCCACTGGGAAAGGGTCGCCACACCGCTACATCGCCATTTTGGTATTCAGATCTTATAAAACATCCGCGTGGACAACTCACTTCCACTTCCTGTGTGAATTCTATTAATATTTCCGAAGTGCGACTTTCAATCGAGGTCCCAAGCGGTGCGGCTCGTATTATTATTCCAAAAGTTAGAACTTTTGTCCACATATTTGTCCCGGTGGCCGGACCGAATGGATCTGGCGTCGGTCAAGCCGTCGCGTGCGGGAGGTCGGGGGGTGGGGGCGTGGGGGGGGTGGGGGTCGCGTCACGCCGAGAGACAAAAGCAGTTGTTGTTCTGAGGAGGGATTTTCACAGCATATCGAGGCGATGAGATCATAAATAGGCGCAATCCTCCGCGCTGTCATCAGTTCAGGCATGGGCAAACTGCGGCCCGGGGCCATATGCGGCCCGTTAAGCTTGAAGAAATGATATTAATAGTGAGTAAGTCAGAAAATAGCTGCATTTCATCCATTTTTTCATTGTATTAAGAGTCATTTCACCAAAACACTACACCCACCTGCTCCTGATCCAGCCCCCCCCTCTGTCAAACTTTAGAACCCCTTGGCCCAACAGTCAAAAAGTTTGCCCACCTCAGCATTTAGTTTATTTTTAACAACTGTAAAAAAAAAATTAAAATAAAATAAATCGACAAACGACAGAAGGGCGTTCGCTGCGATACCCCCCCCCCCTTTCTCCAAATGGTTAAGCGCCCTTCTCCTCCTTTTAAGAAAAAAAAAAAAAAAAAAAAATAGAAGAGGCGGATGAAAAAAAAACCCCGTCCCAGCTGACATTGCAGGAGATGCAGGAGAGAAGTGTTGTTTTTTTTTTTATTTCGACAAGTCGCCGGAGATGCTCCTCATCAGCGCTTTTTCCGAGCCATAAATAATTTGCGCGGCGAGGTAATATTCAAGCTGGCGGAGCCTTAGTTGTGCATCTTTAATGGAAGTTTTTACAGAAGCCGAGCCAGTTCGTGCATATGCTGCTCCCTCCCATATGGAGGCAGACAAAAGGAAGCACAGTTGGCTTGTCCTATCTTTGTTTATTTATTTATCTATTTATTTTTTTAAAGTCCGTCGACGCTTAAGCGCCCGAGCCCCGGAGACAGAGCCGACACGGGGGGACATAAACCCGCTGCGGGTATTTAAATTTTTTTTTTTTTTTTTTTAGGATGGGGAAGATAATGACTTTGCCGGCGTTAATTTCTTCATCAGCCATCTTGTTTCTTCAGACAGAGTGCTTATGAGGCCTTCTCTGAAAGCAACCCCCCCCTCCCTCCCTCCTCCTCCTCCTGCCTTATAGGGGCGCATCCGCCTGTGCAATTTCACCCGCCCTCCACAACTCCCCCCCCCCCACACCCTCCCCCACCCCTCCGCCAACAGTCGTCGTCAGCAAAGCATTTTGTGAGTCGGCAGCTGGGCAACATCTGTTTGTAGGTAACGAGCGGTTGGGAGAGGCAACACCTCGCTTTACCTTTAATGCCTTTTTATTGGCGCGCGCTGATGGGAACGCCGCGTTAACTTTCTTTTAGCCTCTCTCTCTCCCCACCCCCCTCCCTCCCACCCCCACCCCGCGTTGTTGTTCAGCCGGAAGATGCCACCGCCACCACCGGCAGCAGACGTGGTCAAGTGTTGTTGCGCGCGCGTGCTTGGGCTCCGCCTTGGGCAAACGGCGCTGGTTGAGCGCATACGATGGGTCATTAATATTAACTTTCTTTAAACAGAATGCAATATGCAGTTCGCTAAAGAATTCATCGTCCTCGTGTTTTCTTTCCTGTTTTTTTGCCTTCCGCCGAGCTAAAAAAAAAAAAAGGAAGAAGGAGGAGAAGAAGAAGAAGAAAACACAGACACGCGCACACTTTTGAGCCGGTTGAATAACGGCTGAACAAACACGGAGAAACACCGGCTTTTCCTCGTGACTCTCGCTCTCTCCGGCAGATCAAACAGGACACACCTTTTGCTCGCCGCGCTCCTCCTCACAAACAGAGTGGAGCAGTGTCTATAGCTCGGGGCGCTCCTTCCAAGACTCGCCTCTTTAAAGGTGTTCGTTTAGACAAATTTCGGGTGTAAATTTGCGGCCATTATGCAAAGCTGTCGCCGCCCTACACCCCCCCCCAACCCCCCCGGGGCCCTGTGGTCATGTTAGTCTAAGGGAGGAGCCGCGTCCTCCAGGGCATGGGTGTCCAGAACAGTGCCTGAGAAGCAGAGCTCTTTAAAGGAAATGAGCCATCCGTCAATATTTCCTCAGTAAATGGAAACAGACTCCTTAAGTAGCAAAGGATTAGTCTTTTAACTAACTGGGGCAAGAGGAGCCAGTCACGGCATTCCTTCCACGCTTGAAGTTTGTGTCTGCCTGCGTCTGTGTGTGTGTGTGTGTGTGTGTGTGTGTGTGTGTGTGCGCGTTTTCATTGTCGTCGTTCCAGCCCTATTTCGAGGGGACGTGGTGGAGTGTTTAAAACGGCAATTTGCAAAGAGCTGCTTCTGCTAGCTAAACACATTAGAGGCCGACTGCAGTGTAGGACAGTCGGGACAGGAAGTGGCCCGTCAGGGCAGCAGGAGTGGGGAGTGGGGAGTGGGGGGGGGGGCGTCCTCCTCCCGCCAACAAGTCGACGCACCTGAAATCATGTCGGTTTCCTCCTTCAGGTGGAGGCAAAAGAGACTGAAATCATTTTTATTGAGAGTGAAGTCGGGGGCCCGGTCCTGAAGACGCGACGGCTGAGGGGATTTATTTGTTCAGTAACGACCCCTGATTTAGATGAGACATTTTTCCTTGCTTTCCCACGCTGAAAAAAAACAAAAAACACATCTGTATCAAGCGCGACAAGGCTGCGTTTCACAATGGGTGGGAGTTCCATCACAAGTCGCGCTAGCGCCATCTCCTCCCCCCCCCCCCCCCCCCACTACTTGTCTGATAAAAATCAATAACGATCCAAAGGCACTGGGGGATATTTATTAATACCAACAATAATCGTAAAAACAGAAACAATCCCACGTAAAAAAAAAATAAATAAAAAAAATATGGTAAACACGCATCTGCAAATTTGTCTTCAAGGTGAATTACTTTAGTTTTCCATCGCTCCAGCCGGTTTTCGCAAACCTGTTTCTCAGCGAATAAGTGAATAAAGTAATAACCCCCGTGACGGGGGGAGGGAGAGGGCCCACGGAATTGCTTTTAAAATGTCATAAATCAAAGAGCAGAGAGTGAGACGGCGGCAGCGGGGGTCACCGCATCTCTTAGCGGAGCCTCCGCGTGTTCTTTTTTTTTTTTCTTTTCCTTTTTTATTTCTGAGCTATTTCATTTTTGTCGAGCGAGAGACAGAGAGAGAGAGAGAGAGGGAGCGAGGGAGACCTGCACGGATGTTATTTCTCTCCCAGGAGCTGTCACCTCGCATCCGAAGGCCACTTTGTACACGGCGCTGCGCGTATCACTGGCAGAATTATATAAAGCACTAAAAAAAAATCAGATCCAGGGTTTTTTTTTTTCTCACATTTTATTTATATATATATATATATTTTTTTTTTCCTCCAGTCAGAGACGCCCTTTGGTGATTCCCAGATTGCGTAAAGCTCGGCCCGTACGTTCAGGGAAGGATTATTATTTTTTTTTTTGGGGGGGGGGGGATTTTTGACTTTTTTTTTCTTTCGAGTATGTAAAGCGGGGGTCCGCGCTGCGAGGCGAAAGTAGGCGGGGACTCGGGGTGGGATGGCACACGGCGCACTCCTGGTGTTATCGCTCCCCATTACCAGCGGGTGAAAGGGGGGGAGCATGGGGGGGGGCGCCACGGGCGACTCTGGCTGCTCGCAGGTCCCCGCCGCCGCCGCCTGTTAAGTTTGCGAGGAACAGACAGCAACACCCAGGGGAACGCACGCCCTGTGTGTGTGTGTGTGTGTGTGTGTGTGTGTGTGTGTGTGTGTGTGAGAGAGAGAAAAGAGAGCAACAGAAAGATAGAAAGTGTTTCCCAAGGACAGTAACACCTATCTTTCACTTAAGGTGGCCTCTTCGCGCCTCAAAGAATGGGGAGTGGACGCGGCAGAAAGGAGTTCATGCGAGCGAGTGAGAGAGAGAGAGAGAGAGAGAGAGAGAGAGAGACACCGGGAATTCATTTTGTTTTTCTCCCGGCTGTTTTTTTTTTCCTTTGTTGTTGTTGTTGTAGGTCTTATTATTTAAGGCCTCGTTTGAAATTGCGATAACAACCTACTGTCAAATGTCTGCAGCGCACAAATGGCACAGTTGGATGGTGCCCAGGCTTAAGTGCTCTGTTGTTTGGATTAACAGAGCAGCTCAGTGGCGAGACACAGTTGCGCAATGTTTACCGGACAAAAATCTCTCCCGGTGCAATTATCAGGTCATGAGCAACTGGTTAGGATTGTCATCATTGTCCCTGCGATAACTTATTGGATGCTGTCCAAAAAAAACAAAAAACCCTTGTTCTCCTGTCGCAACAAGTTTGCCTCTAGCTTTTGCGTTATTGTGTTCTTTAAAAATCTCAACGTTCAATCCTGTTTTTTGTCCGGCGTTACTGAAAGCACCGTTGGCCGACACCTCCATTACAATGTTAACAATATTTATTGAGGTGCTAAGGGAATCTCAGGCTTCAATGACAATATTTGGTGTGGTGTCGTCCGAATGGATCCCGACTTTATGGGCTAATGTAACTGTGGTCCACACACACAACATAGTCGTGACACTAGGGCCGGCATCCGCTCGTGCGTAGCTACCGGAGCTGACAATGCAGTTAGTGAATTTTTTCACTAACTGCGCGAAAGGTGGAATTGCGGAGGCCCTGTTTTGTCTTTGTTTACCCCCCCCCCCACTTCGCAGGGAGCAAGATATTTGTGTGTGCGCTTGTGTCAACCGCTGCGTCGCGCTCTTCGGCTCTGAACGCTCGCTGAACGCTCGCTCGCCCCAGATGTCTCATCAGCCGATGGATGCTGCAGGTCCAGGGGCGACGCGCTCGGGAGAAAAAAAAAAAAAAAAAAGAAGAAGAAGAAAAAAATGGCAGACGAGCGCGACACCGCCGTAATAAATATGCTCCTCGGTGTGTTTACTCACATAAGCTCGCCATCAGTCAAACGGTGACGGAGAGCCATTAGAACGGCGAGAAGAGCCTCAGAGCTAATTGTTGCAACACAGAACCTCCTCCTCCTCCTCCTCCTCCTCCTCCTCCTGACATTCAAACTTCAAAAACATTCATTTTGCCGGGACGATCCAGGTTGCTCCTGGGGGGGGACCGGGGGGGGGCGTCAGCTGACAGGATGATTGAGGGAAGGCGGGAGTTCTCGCGAGCGCGGCGCTACTTTTTAATTAGGCGGCAATCTGTGAGCCAGTCTGTTTTTTTTTTTTAAGTTTTTTTTTTTTGTTTTTTTTCGGACCCGCCCGTCTCTCTCTCTCTCTCTCGCAGGAGGACACAAGACGAGGCGGTGAGCCAGCTATGACGTCGCGTCAAACGTGGCGAAATCCTGCATGTGAAGCGGAATGATTCCTCGCGTGTCAGACGTTTTGGAGTTTGCGACGGTCAAAGGCCGTGAGGAGGGGGACGGGGGAGGACGGGGGGGGCCAAGCAGGAGGAACACCTGATATTGTCTCTCGGGGCAGAAAAAAAGAAGACAAATTCTGATAATTTCCTAAGAGTTAAAAAAAATGTAAAACAAATGAAAAAAAAAGAAAGAAAAGAAAATCTGAATGTGGCGTAGATATTCACTCCTCAGACCACAGAGCTGTAGTGTTGTCTGCTCAAAGAACTCCCTGCCCTTCGCTGCCCTCGGATTGGGAGGGGGAGGGGAGGGGAGGGGGCGGGGCGTCACACCCAGTCCAACCTCATGGCTCCGCCCCCTCCTTTTTTTCCTCCCCTCCCTCGCTTTCGCCTCATTCTCCTCACAGCCTCTCTCTCTCCCTGCGTGCGGCTTCCTCCTCCTTGCACCCGCCGGTCGACCGTCGCCGTCGAAACGCTGCTGCCTACCTCCAGGATGGCGCCGTCCGCTCGCCGAGCAAAGTGCCTGTATCTCCGTCTGAGGCCGCCCAGGTGCAGGGTGTAGATGGCCACGTGGGTGGCGGCCTCCCCTGCCGGGCGGGAGCCGTCGCTGGTCCAGGTGTGCTCGTTGACGACCACCTACGGCGAGAATTGGGGGGAGCGGGGAAGAGAGTGTTTCATGGTCCCCCTCCTCCACCACACACAAAGACGAGCAGGAA
The DNA here is from genome assembly GCF_046127955.1 of Nelusetta ayraudi. Taxonomy (NCBI): domain Eukaryota; kingdom Metazoa; phylum Chordata; class Actinopteri; order Tetraodontiformes; family Monacanthidae; genus Nelusetta; species Nelusetta ayraudi. The sequence goes on along the minus strand of NW_027466346.1, from coordinate 23,411 downwards.
CGGCTCTGACGGCCTTGACGAGGGCTGACAGTTTGCTCTCACCGGTAGGGCTTGTGCAAATCGCACAGGTCGGCTCAGGAATTACCTGTTGAGTGGTTTTATCGTGATCAATTGATGTTCTCCTGGCTAAGACCGGACTGAGGGAGGGACAGGGCATGGATGGAGGGACAGACGGAGCAAATGGCAACAGAATACGGCACTGTGGCATTGACATCGGAGCGGCATCAGATAACAAAATTAATATAAGAAAAAGAGAAAAAAAAAAAATGTAAATACATCAATTAATAAAGATAACCATAAATAACCAAGTGCAGAAGTGTGTCTATGTGATTGCAAGTCTTTGCGTTTGTTTGTGTGTGTGCGCGTACCGTATGCGTGCACTGTATTGCAACTCGGGTGCTAAATCTCTTTCTGCGACTTCCTCTCAAGTCGCGTGAGCGTCAGTGTCAGAGGTCACGCCCACTGAAGTGCATTTTGATTGGATTAAAAATCGCTAAACCCCCTACCCCCTCCCAACCCTCCTCTCCCGCCACTCGATGACGTCGCTCCCCCCCCCCACCCCCCCATGGTGCGAGATTACGCAACTCTGCCCCCGGTGGCACAACTCATCAATCACCAGCCCAGCTCGTCTTTGGGCCGCACGATAAAATAAAAAATAATGTATTTATCCAACAGCGGCATTTACCTAGGTTGTAACCAATCACGGCCGGGGAAACAACAAAAAGGGGGCGTCGGGGGGGGGGGGGGGGGGGTTGAGACCCGCCGGATGGGTTACACTGAGCGGTGGATGAGTCCTATGGGGCCTGATGCGCGGCAGGTAAAAGGGGGGCGGGTTTCCGTGTGCGTGCGTAATCCTTTTGGCAGCGCTCCCGCGCGACTCCTGCTCTCCATCCGTCCGTGCACGACTGCACGTTTTAGGCGCCGCACACCTGTAATGCCCCCCCCCCCCGCGCGCCTCCCGATATGTGTGGACCAAGCGGAGCGTGTCACGCGTTATATATATATATAGGTCATGTAACTCGGAGTCATCCATGTGTGAAGATCACGGGAGCTCGCTGGCTTTCTGATTTTTTTCATTTTTTTTTTGTCAGCTGGTGAAGACCGGACTGGGACGTCTGATAGGGGGTTGGGGTGGTGGTGGGTAGGTGGGGGGGGGGGGGGGGGGGTCATAAATTAGAATAAATAAATTGTATCGGATGTGTCACGCAGGGTTGTAAAATACAAGGAATATGATTGAGGAGCGGCCGAGCTGTTTTGTTTAGTGGAGATCCCGAATAACCAAACAGAGGAGGTCGGCCCTGGTCTGTGGGAGACTTTTCCAGTGTGTGTGTGTTTGCATTACAGTGAGGTTTGGTGGTTGGTGGGGTTTGAGGGGTGGTGGGGGGGGGGCCCCCACGGGCCATAAACTTTAATTTTCACAGTCTGAGTAGAAAAATCCCTCCAACTCGCATAAACCTCGGGGCCGCAACAAACGCGCGTTCTCACACACACGCAGAGGAGTTTTTTTCGAGTTACTCGTGGTGACACCCCCACCCACCCACCCACCCCCCGCCCCTCCAAACTCCCCTTAATTGGCTGCATGATTACGATTTGTCTAAAAACACAGCAAGGAGGAAAGAAAAGTGGTAAAAGGGCGACAGGGGGGCGGGGGGGGGTGCATTTATTCAGTGGGGGCCGACCGTGGAGGTTTTAGTTGGCCTACGTGGCCCCTTCTGCACTTCTGAACGGTCAGTCAAACGCAAACTCTTGGCACTCGGCTGGGAAAACAGTGGGAGCCGCCGTCGCCCCCGCCGCCTGCAATCAGAGGCGGCGCGCTTAAAAAACAGCGGTGAGCGGCAGAAAAGAGTCTCAGTGTCGCTCGCTTGCAGAGAGGCCGGCGAAGCGAAGGGGTTGGTTGGGGGAGTTACCGGGGGGTCCGGGGGGGTGGCACATCTCTTCAGCGTTAATTAAGGGGCTCATTAGCGGAGCCCTCCTCGCCTCCAGCTCGGCCTCGGCTGCACCACACTAGCGGGTTGGTGGTGGTGGTGGTGGTGGTGGGGGGGGGGGCTGATTACCTGTATTCCTCGAGTAATCAGCACCTCTGCTGGGCTGCAATCAGCGTGTTTGGATAGAGTGCGCACGTCGGTTTGTTTTCTTTTTCTTTGGTAAAAGGGCGGATAAAAAAAAAAAAAAAAAAGCAGGCATGAGAGTGCAGAAATTCCCCTTCCGTGTTCCGCTAGCAGAAATACTTAAAAGTCACGCTTGAGTACGAAAAGGGGCCGAAAAAAAGAGAGAGGAAGTGAGAAAACATCCCTTTTTTTGGCTGGAAGTTGGTTTTGACCACAGATGTATTATAAGAAGTGGATGCCGGACTGGCAATATGGCAACGCGCCGATTTTTTCCCAGTGGCCACTCGAGGTACTGCAGCAAAAAAAAAAAAAAAAAATCCCATTGGCCCAAAAAGCGTTGCAAATCTTTCTATTGTAGGTTTTCAGTTTCAGTTATGGTCTTTTAAGACTTTTAAAAAGAAAATCACCAGAAAAGAGTTTATAGTGACATCACAACATTGTACATGTCTCAGCTGTTGTGTCTGTGATTGACGTTCTCCAAGGATCGTTCCGATTGGCCAAATAGATCATGGGAGTTTCAGAGGCATGATGGGAAGTGACAATACTGTGCGTGCTCTATGGGACCGTTTGTGCGGAAGTCAAAAAGGTTTTTGCCGTATGCGCTGGTTGAGCCACTTTAGTGAAACAAATGGGCCGCCATTCTTGGGCTCTGGGGGTGTGGTTTAGACCTGGTTCAGTTGCCCCCCACCCAACTCCCGACCCCGCTGTGGCCCCTGGATTAGCAGGAACTGTCCGAGCCTGCAACTGTGGTGATAAAAATGTTGTGAATCCAGCTTCTTTGGTATGAAGACACCTGCTCAGATCCCCCCCCCACCACCCATCGCGGCGGTGGCAGCGCGTGTGCGTGTATTTCAGCTGGCTATGGAAATAGATTTTTTTTTTTTTTTTGTCACGTTACCTTAGCCACGGCGCTGCTTGCGTGCCAATTAGCACGCGAAATCCCGTTAACAAGACCCGGACAAAAAAGCCCTTGCAAAAAGGTGTTTGTGCGCTCGTTTTTTTTTTTTTTTTTTTTTTTGGGTGATGCCATTTCATGCAACACGTCCATGGCTCTCAGGATGCATCAACTGCTGTCACACACACACAAATAAAAAAAAAAAAAAAGAAGAAGAAGGGAAAGAGCATTAGACGTGGGGCCCTGCCTGCGTCTGCTCTGGTCTGTTGTGCCGCGTTTACGGCGCTAGCCTGGCTTCTAGCCCTAGCCTGAGTGCTCCTTCCACTCCGTCATTGTTCCATTTGATAGCACTAAGTGACTGATTTAGGTTCAATGCCTGCATGGAGCAGACAGGCCAGCTGTGGGTTAAGCAGATAGCATTCAAGTGAGCTAACCCAATTCAAGCCCAATCAAGCCGGGATTTATTGCCGGGGTCTGTATTTAGAAATCTGATAGAGTCCGCATCAGTCCCCTTGACTTGCATCAAGGAGAGATGGGCCTTTATTTATTTTAGCGGGGCGGAGTGGGGGGGGACTATAAACGGCAAACCATGTTTTCCAGCAGGGACATAAATTGCAGGATTTGAAGACATTACCGCAAATTAACAAAGAAGCCGGGGATGGATGGAGGGATGGGCGGGGGGGGGGGCCACAGGAAGAAGAGGACAGCGCGCAAGTCTCGGAGAAATGCAATTTTACACCTCGCGCGGCGGCCCATGCAGCGTCTCAAAGGCCCGGTGAAAAGCGAGCGTCGCCTCGACACAGAGAGCTTTTTGTTTGGTTTCGCTTTTTGTGACTCATCATAAAATCCATCTGATCTTGTCAATTATTTGAGTTTGAGCGTGTGCACACATCACGTCAGGAGATGGGTTTGAAATCCCCGTTTCTGCTTTGTTAGTTTAAAGAAGAATGATTTAAAAAAAAAAAAAACAGCAGGACGAATGCGCCCATTCACACCACTAAATTAGAATTTTAAATTTGCAGCAGCTTTAAAAGAGGGCAGACAGTTTCTGGGATTTAAATAGTCATTTTCCACCGGGCGGTCCAGTAATAGCTGTGTCAGGCAGAGGTGCGGCGCGTTTTACAGATCCATCTCGCCGTGTCCTTGACTGTCGCACAAATATCATTGGTTGGCATTTTCCTCCGTCGAGCGTCGGGCGTAAACAGCGTCCGGACTCGACCGCCGGCCAATAAAAGGGACGACGCGACCTCGCTGACGTCTGGAAGGTCGACGAGTCCGACGCAGGGTTTATATTCGGGCAGCGTGAGTGGATTTGACCTCCTCTGTGTCTTATTCAGCGAACGGCCGCGCTCACGCGCTTTTGCATCGTCCAAAACGCGAGAGTAGGAAATTTGTCCCGTGCATTTTGGACATAGAGGGACGTCATAAACCACCTGTTGTCCATTGTGGGTGAGGGTGGATGGGGGGGACTATTTTTACTCCTACTTTGGAAAAATATCAGAATGGAATTTCCCCCATTGAGCCGTCTGAAAGACAGACGGAAAGAGACAAACAAACGCACATTTTGTTTTATTCTAAATTTAACCTTTATTGAACAAGGACGATCCCACTGAGATTAAGGACCTCTTTTTCAAGGCAGACCTGGCCAAATAGGCAGCAGCAGAGAGACGGATTGATGGATTGATAGATGGATGGATGGATGGATGGATGGATGGGTAGGTAGGTGAATGGATTGGTGGATGGATGGAGGCTAGACGTCACTCACTAAGACATTGCAGGACTCAATTTGGTGAAGACGGTGATGGATAAAGTTGCCGTCCTAAAGACAGATGGAAAGAGACAAACAATTAAACACAATTTTTTTTTTTTTTTTTTTTTTTTTTTTAAATGTAACCCGGACGATCCCATTGAGATTAACAATCTGTTTTTCAAGGGAGACCTGGCCAAGATAGGCAGCAGCAGAGAGATGGATGGATGCATAGGTAGGTAGGGAGGGGAATGGATAGGTGGGTGGATCGATCGATGGATAGGTAGGGAGGTTAATGGACAGATAGATGGATAGATAGATAGATGGAAGGAAGGCCACGTCATTCACTAAGACATTGCAGGACTCAATTTGGTGAAGAAGGTGATGGAGAAAGTGGGGAGTGAGGGTATCGGCCGTCCCCTCTCGAGTGCCGACGGTGTGTTTTGTGTGCACCGGTGTGTTTTGTGTGCACCTCCACGTGCTGGACGCGGACGCGGACGCGGAGGAGGAGGAGGAGGAGGAGGAAACATCTCATTGGGCAGCAGCCTGAGCCTGGCTGGCGACCGTCCAGGACAGGAGCCCTCAGGCGCGAGCACAGACGAGGCCCGTCCACCAGTGATTGATCCGGCCGAGACAGCCACCCTTTCCCCATCGGTGCGCTGCTCTCCTGCGTCTCTCTTCTTTTTTCTTTTTTTTTACCTCATCACCCGGAGTTTCTGTGGCACCGGCCGATCGAATCCGTCCCGTTCCTCTTCCTGAAATGCTTTTTCCCTGCTAATCTCGCCCTTCCTTTCCGTCAGCAAATAAATTGTCATATTTTGGCACATTTTGAGACGCGAGGTCGCCGAGCCGCGAAGTCGCCTCCATTTCCTGCCCTCTGTTTTTGCCCCCCCCCGCCCCCCTGCCATTCCGAACGCCGCTGACCCTCCTTCAAGCAGGACCACCCACGTGCTGCTTCTCTCTGGACTCTTCACCCACTTCCTCCTTATAGGAAGAAGTGTCCCCCCCCCCCCTTCTTTCCTCTTCCTGCTCCTTCCTTCCCGCACGGCGTCGCCGTCATTTTAGTTTGCGGTTCTGTCCCACTTGGCTTTAATTTACAGTTGGGAAAATAATTAGAATCTCACTTTTGCGAGGAGTGGAGTGAAAATGTAAACAATGCTCCCCTGCGGGCGGGTGCTTCATCACTTTGACAGGTGCATTTGAATTTGCCTGGGTGGCGGACAGGCTTGGTTATTTATGTGTCAGTCGCACATGGAAGCCCCGGCTGGAGCTGCAACTATGTGACTGTGGCTGGAACTCGGGGAGGTGAGGGAGGGAGGAGGTGCGGATGGGGGGGGGAGCGCTGTTCGGAATGGGGACGCGGACGTGTTGCGGCCTGGTCAGGGGAAGGACGGTGAGCCGCTTTGCCGCGTTTGCTTACAAATCTGCATTTTGAGGAAGAAATTCCACGTCGAGATGCCAAGTCGTGCGTCAACAAAAAGTAACTGAATCTCCCTATTTCAAGAATTTTAATCTTTGTTATTGATGTCATTCATCATCCCGGACTCCAGTGCTGAGCATTGTGGCAGGAGCGAGCGTCCAAATACTAGAAAAGAAACAAACTCAGCCCTCTGCTTCCGGATTAAAACTCATGTTTGATGTTAGGGAGTTCCACATTTCACCCATGTAAAGAAAACATATGGATGAGGTGGTCTTGACACCTTGGGGAGGCAGCGGTGCCCTTTGTGACATCAGTAATGTGTCATATGTTAAGCACCCACTTTCTAGAGTGGAGCCAGCAAAAGAAGTAAAGGATGTTTTTTTTTTTCTATTAACGTATTATGGCACTAAATTGTCATAGTATTTGAGTTTTCTATGGGATTAAGAGGGACCTTTTTAAAAGGACCGACATTTGACTGATTATTGCAATAGAAAAAAAAAAAAAAGGCCCACAGCTGTATGAGCTTTTTATTGAGTCCGGACGCTGTTTACGCCCGACGCTCGACGGAGGAAAATGCCAACCAATGTATTGATAAAAAAAGAAGAAGAAAATGACAGAGTTTTACTTGCGTACGTCTCTTTTTCTTGCAACATACAGATATTTTTTTTGTACCGGAACTCCAGGTCTCGCCACATTGCGTTTCAACAAAAAACAAAAACAAAGAGCAGTGAAAGCAGCGAAAAATGCAGTGGGAACGCTCGGCGCAGACAGCGCAGGGGGGGGGGGAAGAAAAAAAGCGTCAGTGATTACTGCCAAGAGGAGAGGTGGTTGAGCGGTTGCTTCTTTTGTCCGCGCCGTCTTCCAGCGCGTGTACGCACACACAAACGGTAACAGTCATCTACATGCTCGCAAACACACACACACACACACACACACACACAGAAATATATGCTCGCAAGCAGACAAAGCCTCACACAGTCAGAGGCAACGCATGCGTGCATCTCCAGGGCCTGCGGGCGCTTGGGGCTAGGCAGCAGGGTGTGTGCGTGTGTGTGTGTGGAGATGGTGGAGGGGAGTGGGGAAGGCGAGGAGTGGGGGGGGGTGAGGGTGGTTGAGGAAGGGAGGGGCTGGTTGTGAGGAGGTGGGGGAGCGTGCACAGTGCAGGAGCTCCTGAAGCCACGGAGGGTCAACCCCTCCTCTCCGCCTCCAAAGCCTGTCAGCGTGTGTGTGTGCGTGTGTGTTTGCACGTGCACGTGCACGTGCACGTGCACGCTCACCCCCGACCCGAGGCCCGTCGCCGGGGTTTCACGAGTGCGGTCCTTGCGCAGAAAAGCGATAAAATAATTGCAAAAGGAACGGAACGTTAACAATCGGACGAGACTCTAAGCCCCGCCCCCTTTTTCCAGCCCGACGCCGACGCCGCCGCCGCCGCCCGCGCACGCCTCCGTGGAGCCCGCCACACGGCTGGCTGGGAGCGGCGTGCAGGGAAAAGGCCACGGAGCATGAAGGAGGAGCGGCGACAAAGCGCACGCATGGATGAGCCGGGGCCAACGTCAGCCATTAGGATGGAAATAGATACGCGCCTGTCGTTAATTTGGCCAATATGTGAGCCGCTTGGCAGATATAATTGGAGCAGCTGGAAAATGGCACGGATGCGCACTCGGCCCGCCGCGCTCCGTTTTTTTGGCCGGAGCCGAGGTCCGCGTCTCGGTTAAACGCGCCGCTGGACAGGACAGGCGAGAGATGCGTTTTGCATGCAGCGGCGCACACGGATGCGCGAAAAGAGAGGTTGTGGGGAGGGGGCGGGGGAGGGGGGGTCGAAGTACGCTAGAGTAGCTAGCCCGCCCGCTCGCCCGCCCTCGTCCTTTCACCTCTCATTACTTTTGGGGGAGGGTGAGGTGGCGCTCGAGCGAACGCGGCTAAAGCGCAATAACGACGCGCGGGCCTCGGCGAACAGCAGCGGCGGCGCCGAGCGAAATTTGGACTTCGAGTAAAGATAAACAAGCGGCTATATTTACAGTCGGAGCGAGGCGAGCAACTTTAGAAAAAAGCAAAAAAAAAAATGAGAGAGAGCGAGAGAGAGAGAAAGAGATTATCCGGGGCAGAGATAGTATCTCCGAGTGGCGGAGATAATCCAGAAAATAAGATATGCATAATTCACTGTCGCTAATCTCCTTAGCGGGGAAAATAAAGCCCGCTCCCTGCCTACAGTAAACAACTCAGACGCCACAGCCCGTCTTTCACTTTCGGAACCGTGTCTGACTCACCCCCCGGGGGAGCTCACTTTTTAATTTTTTTTTTTTTTTTTTCAGGTTTTTCGCGCCTGCGCCGAACGTGGAAATGCACCTGCGACTTTTTTTTTTTTTTTTCCCTTTTCCGGAAGGAAGGAAGGAAGGAAGGAAGGGAGGGAGGAATGACGCGTTTGCGGTTGTCGTTTAACGCTGCGTCACAGGAGGTTCTGTTTATTTTTTTTTTCCTTTTCCTGTTTTTTTTTTTGTCAGCTTCGATTTCATGAAACCCGAGAGTGATACGCGCGCCCCGCGCAGCCGGCGAATATTACAAAGTTAATTGAAAACAGGGTTTTTTTTAATTGCCCCCGTCGATGAAGCGGTCCTGCTAATCGGCCGTTCTGAACGCGAGGCGCGACGACAACACCACCAGCGCCACCAGCTCGAATCCCTTTTGTACAACACGCCTCCGTCCGGAGAGAGAGAGAGAGAGGGCGAGAGAGAGAGAAAAAACCAAACACGTTTTCTCACGTGAACTTGTGTGAAACGCCAATTTTTAATGCGCTTCGATCATTTTTTTCTCCCCTCCCCCCTCTGCCCCTCCCCCCTCCCCCCTCCCCCTCCTCCACCACCAAACGTCAGAAGCCCAGGCTCCCCCGTATTAAGATGCTGCGGAGAGATGCCAAAGTTGAAGTGTTGCCTTTGATATCCAAAATTTGACTTTGGAGCAGCTTCAACCTAATCAGGCCTCGGAGGCTGGAGGTGATAAGTATCCAAGCCAATAACCGGAATGAGAGCTGGGGAATCAGTGTTGAGACGTGAGCGCCGCCTCCTCCCCCTCCCCACCCTGCTGTCACTTTAAGATTTTGAGAGAATCCCTTATGAGAAGAAGAGAGGGGGGGGGGGGGGAGAGAGAAAAAAAAAAAAAAAACTCAAAATGTCTCTCCCTCCTCTTCGGGATGTCACGAAGGGGCTGTTAGGATGCGACACCTGTCACAGTCCACCAGACCTTCGCCGCGACCCCCCCCCCCCGGGGGCCTGCGGGGAGCGGCCAAGGTCAAAGTCTTTAAAGGGAGGGGAGCTGGGGGAGAGGGAGGAGGAAGAGGAGGAGGAGGAGGAGAAGTGGCTAACGAGGGAGGGTCAGGAAGAATCATATCTGTCAAGTACAAGCTGCACAACTTTGCGAGACGCGGAGGCTGCATATGCACTTTGGGAAATTTGTCCCGGCACATCGGCGCAAATCAGCAGGCAGGCAGGCAGGCAGGCAGGCGCGTGACAGCAGGGCGGCGGGGGCCGCGCCGCGGCAGCCACTTCTGAACCGATTAGCCTCCACATCGCAAGACGCCGGTCCACGAACGTGGCGTCAGTTATTTTTAAAGGGACCATATATGCAAATTGTGTAACGTGTCTGCAGCCTGCGAGCGACGTCCCTCGAACCCCCCACCCCCCCACCCCCCCGCCCCCCTCCCCCGGTTGCTCCTCTGACATAGGCAGCTCTGGAAATTCTTCACTCTTTATGACATCACAAAGGGCACTGATATCTACTCCCGAGGGAGTAGCACCATGCCAACCTGCTCCTGCCGTCTTGTCACTTAAAGGGTACGAAGCATAGAGTACGTGGTGGCCGACGCCAACGAGTAAGTGTGCCAGGCACCCGCATTCGATCATAATATCATTTGGCCAGCAGGGGCCGCCAAAAATGGTTGCAAAATTACTACAAAAGGCTGATTACTAATTCCTAATTTGCATATTTCTATTTTCAATTGTTCCAATTTGGAGAAGAAGTGGCCGTAACGTCGTGGCCGTGGCTACACTTGAGAAGCCGAGTGGCGTTAGCGGATCAGCCGCTGGGTGTCTCCCTTGTGATTGGCCAGCTGAAGGGTGGCTACTAGCTCTCCGATTATGACGCAGAACGTCTCGCAAAATCACAACGGCCGCTCTCATTATTACACCGCTCCCGCACAGTTTGACATTATGGGATGGCGACGGGCTCCGCAGCTCTCCCAGTCCTCGCTCGTCAGGGGTAGGGGATGGAAACAAGTTTCTCAGAGGAGTAAAAGCCTTGGCACCGAACCTAAACCTCTTCCAGCTGTACGTGTTTGGACAGCTGAGCGGCTGAAGCTCCTTATTATGAGGAAATTAGAGGTAGAAATCTCTTCCCCGAGTCCCCGGCGTTTGGAAAATGAAGGTGTCAATCTGAGAGATCCATCGCTCAGAAATAAGTCCTTGCATGACACACCACATTGCTGACTAAAGTACTCCCCCCACCCCCCCACACCCCCGCTCACTTGCTCCCTTCCTTCCTTCCTCTGTTCCCTCCGACAGAAATGCCTGCCCAGGCCCGGCCTTTGGTAGATAATGAAATCCTCCCCGCTGGATTAATTGTGAGGGACACATGAAGCAATGGGGCTGACACTCCCTGTAATTAAACTGTTCACACCGACAAGTTCATACTGGAATGCTTTCTCTCTTTCTCTCTCTCTCTCTCTCTCTCTCTCCATCTATTGCTGCAACCGTGCGCCAGATGAGACGAAGGCTCGTGATGCAAGACCGGGGTCTCCTGTTTATACGAGCAGCGTGAGCAAATGACATTTATTGGCTAGCGGTGTGACACCGCTTTTTACGAGACCTGTCATGAGAGCGTTTTTTTTTTTTTTTTGGGAAATGCGGGCTGACCTCACTTCTTTTAACACGCTCGTGTTGAAACAGTTCCGCAAACTGCGCGCGCTCATAGCAACGAAAACACAAGTCCCTGTAGATTTTATTGACGGGTTTGAGTGGGTATCCTGCATTCCCATGCATCACTTGTCCCCACTTGTTACAGAGTGTGTGACGTCACAAAGGGCTCTCGTACCTCTCCGAAGTTAGCCGTACCTAGCTCCCAGCCAGGCGTTTCGCCTTTTAAGACGCGCTGACTGGTGCAGACTGGTACTGGCACAACAAGGCGGCAGTGTCAGCAGGAAGCTAAAACCAAGCATTTTGTTGTGTGGAGGCTGTCAACAAAAATAAAAGTGTTGGTTTTTTTTGTTTTTTTTTGGAAAGCTAACTAGCTAGCTCCTAGCTCAAAATGGCTTGTATTTACTTTGAGTTTTTTTTTTTATGAAAAACAAAAAAAAACAATAAAACATACCTTTAAAAAAAAAAAAGTCACAAAAATGTAACAAAATGATTACAAATTAAAATGAATTAAGTTCACCTTTACGCATTTCTTGTAAAAAAAAAAAAAAAACAAGACAAAAATGAAATTGCTGGCTCCGCTGTCAGAAGGGCCATTTCCTCCAGCTCCTCTTCCATAAACTGGGTAGTCTGCATGGCTGTGTTTTCGCAAGTGTGAACTGACTCGTGTTTTGATGCATCTCTCTTTATCTGTTTTTCCTCCCCTTCCTGCCTCCTCCACCGCCGCCGCCCCTTTCTTTTTCCTTCACCCCCCCCCCCAAACCGCCGTGCGCAGCAGCTTTCACACGTTACCGCGGCCCGTGACCTTTTTTTGCTGGGAACGCGGCCGCGCAGCCTCTGCAGTCGTGTCTCATACCGAGATCCCTTTTAATGTTGGGCTGCGGCGTCGCTCCCGTCCTTGCCTGCCTGCCTGCCTTGCTCGCCATCGCCCCGGGGGCTGTTGTGAGGGTTGGGGTGACGGGGGCCCTCGCCCGCTGTCCGCTAAATAACCCCCCCCCCCCCCCCGCCGCTCCCTCCGTCCGCTGCAATTGAAGAAGCCACTCTGACGTGGCGTGCGACGTGCCAAGCGAGCGTGCGTGCGTGCGTGCGTGCGAGCGAGCGAGCGAGCGCGGAAAAAAGGTCCCGCGTGCGGGGCCGCGACTCCTGCAGAGCGCACGCTGCATGCACGGTGGGCCGCATTAATACGTTTTCACATGCGCCGACGACGTTGCTCTTGCGTGTAGTTATCGCATTTATGTGTTTGCACATACGCCGACGACGTTGCTCTTTTTTTCTGTGAGGTTATCGAGGCGAAGGTGGGGGATGAGGTAGGGAAGGGGGTTGGGTGGTCTCCCGTGACCCTGTCCTCACATACACACACACACACACACACACATACAGAGGCACCATAGACCAGTGGTTGCCCTCTGACTCCGGACCATCCTTCCTGCGCTCCCAAAGCACTCGGCTCTGCCTCCTTCTTTCCCGGTGTTCCTGTGTTGCTGTTATGGGTTCCTGTCCAGGAGCTGGGGGTCCTTTTGTTGTCTGACAGCGGTTTCCTGAGTATCCCGGTCAGGGTCCGCTGCCCCCACTGTCTGTGCCTTCCTCTTCCGAGCCCCACTAGTTCCCCCGACTCCTGACTCAGGTCAACGTCTCAGGTGTCCGGACAACCGACTTTACTGTAACCATCGCGCGGCAAGTTCTGTGCTACACAACAATCGTCTATCGTCTATCTTAACGTGAGGTGATTCTTTTGTCGGTTGGAGTTCCAACGGGTTGTTGAAATGGAGAAGCTACGCAATGTTGTCACTACAGAAGCAGCGGTCACGGGTGGAAATGAAAAAGAAGTCGGCACACTGGCAAAGATTGATTTCAGTTGTGATAGGAGCGACACGGTTGTACAATGACACTATCAAGTCATAGAAGGAGGGTTGCAGGTTAGAATCCAGGGGGTTTCTTTGTGGAGTTTGCATGATCCGCCCGGTGTCTGCGAGGTTTTTTTTTTTTTTTTTTTTTTTACCCAGACTATCTATCCATCCATCTCTCTCTCTCTCTACGTTTCCATTGATGAACACCACAGCCTCCCAGACAGATCATTACCATTCCAATCTGTCCCGTCTTGAGTCTCAACAGGTTGAACTTGCCCCCGCTGGCCACGCCGCCGTCACAAAGCACCGCTGGCGCTCCCCAACCTGCCGCCCGCCGGTAACCCATTACGCAGACATATGGAGGCGACGGCGCGGAGGTGCGCGAATGTTGATGCAATCAGGTTGCGAAAACATCTCCAGGGCCGCAGCGAAACCAGCCCCCCCCCCCCCACACTTCTTCTAATCACTCCCTCTGTCCCTTCAATTATCACCATGTCGCCAGCACCACCAGTGGGGAAAGTTTACCCACGTCGAGCGTTTTTTTTTTTCTTCTTCCGCGGGAGGGCTCCACTCTGTCACTGTCGTCGCGGGCGCTCTGACAAAACAGTTTGCGTACCTGCTTAAGTATTACAGAAATGAACACCTCCCCTTGCAGGTACAGTAATCAAGGGGGTGACAGGAGACAATTAATTAGGTCCATCTGCATCGCTGCCTTTTCATAATTAATGGGCCTCATTACGGAAGGCGCTAGCACGATATCGCTAGCTAGCTCGGAGCACGGCGACACCAAAAGCGTTTAAAAAAAAAAAAAAAAAAAAAGTTACAATGTTTTTGTCAGTAGTTTTCTTCTCCGCAGTTCCTGACTTTTTTTTAATTAATTAATTTATTTTTTCAAGTCAGCGGCTCAAATTGGCATTTTTTTCACCAAACGTGTTTGCAAAAACAGGAAGTGCGGTGTCGGCTGTTAACGGGAAAGACAAAACGGTGGCAAAACCAAGTTTTCAAGAATTTCATTTTATGGAAAGTGCCATAATTGCTGTGCGTCGGTTAATGGGCTTCCAGTCGCCTGTTTACCGTAAGACCAATAAAACATCCTTTTCCTTCCTGCCTTATCAAATTTAGGGGAAGACGGCTCAACGTGCCGCTGAGCCCTTTAATCCGCCCGGCTTCCGCTCCTAAGTTTGGGACGTCGGCCACAGACTTTTATTTAAAGCTCGGAGCCATGCGGAAGATCGTATGGCGCCAGGAAATCAATGGTGCAATGTTAATTGGCGGGAGGGTAAAGACGAGATTACGCTTTACGACTGCCCCGTGAAAATTACAAGTTTGATGATAATAAAGGGCCATTCGCAAGGCCGGTTATTGAATGTGGATGCTTTTATTGTTTCGCCGCTGCAGGGAAGACGCAGCATCACAGGGGACCTGTGGACTCTCTGAGTCACAACCGGCAGAGCACTTTTAATCAAAATTGAGTTTTTTATTTTTTTTATATATTTTTTTTAGGCAACTGCGAAGGTTCAGCCTGAACAAACAGCACTGGACATACAATTGGAATTGAATGCGCCATAAACCAACTGAGAGCACTTTGCATTTCCTGTCTGCGTTTCCAGATTTGTTCCAAATATCACATTTTGTCTGGCTAAGAGTGTAATAACTTTGTGAAATTGGCTCGGCATCAGAGCAGCGCTGTTGCTGCGCCTTGTTTTCCTTTTCCTCATCCCTCCCCTTCCCTCTCGCTCGGCTAATGAAGGCCTCGTGGCCCACTGTTATTAAAATTACGCCCTCGCCGCCGATATTAATTGGGTCCGTAATAAGGAATGTATCGGATTCATTATTTAATTGCAAGGGCACGTTTGGAATACAGCTTCTGAAAATGTATTTTTAATGAAAAACACTACATCCTGACCTAATCATATCAACCTTAGTCTATCTAATTAAGGATGCAAAAAATCATTAGAGTTGCAAAATATTAGTTTCGGCTCTGCCGGGCTGCTACTTCGCTCGCCTTTTTTTTTTTTTTTTTTTAATTTTTTATGATGAATTCTTAATGGGGGGGAAAATGACAAAAATTTGCATGAACGCAAATTAGCGTAATAGGGATTCGTCTTTGCCGAGTTGGGAAAGTGACCCTTTTCAGTGGAGAAACGGCTCCGATAATTAAGAAGAAATGGCAAGGCTTGTGCTGGCTTTGGAAAAAAAAAAGAAGTGTTAGCATTAGCATTTTGCCGTTTTAAGCACGCCGAACGGGAAGTGCGGCGTCGACGGGGATGCGGCGCTAAGACGCGCTCGATTTAGCCGAGCGGCTCATTGAAGCCTTTTTCTGAATCGCAATCATTTCCTCAGGTTATATTTAAGAACGGAACAGGAAGTGATATCTCATCTCATGTCCAGTTGTCCTTTCCAGCACTGTCAGAGGTTCTTCAGAGCTTCTGCCCCTCGCATGTGCAATGTAACCAGGTGCGTCGCACCTTCAGAGTTCCTAGTGTCTGACCGGAGAATAGTTCCCATCTGCTTTTCAGTCCTGCTTACCGCAATCAAGGCGGCAAAGTCTGAGGATATGTTCCGGCCCTTCGTGGAGCGGCCAATCACATGCGATTGTTTCCACGGTCGCAGTGATGGATTTCAAACGGACCGTTTTCCCGTTGCTGGTTATAGCTAAGTAGTTTTAAGTCATGCAGGGTATTGGTTCCATGGAGTGACTCACTGAAGTCACTTCACAGGAGTGCAACGGCTGTACATGTTGGACAACTCGCACCTGACTGTCCATAAAGGAAGTGGATATTCTGCTTCCCAGGTGGCTGAGGAACTGTGTGTGGGGGCTTCTTCTTCTTGTGATTCGGCCTTGAAACTGAAACTTTTTTTTCAGTGTGGCATTTCCAAGCATTGCCGTCAGTGCCCTATAAAAGGGTATGTAAAAAAAAAAAAAAAGAAAGAAAAAAGGTGTCTTGGCAAAGTCCCTCGAATCGAACATAATCTGCATTTGTTGGGAATGAACTTGCATCCAATTTATTTGGATTTTCATGTCCGACCTGCCTTCAACTCCACAGAGTGGCATGTAATTTTGTCTTTCCTGTCTCGTTTTTACCCCCTCCCACCTGACACCCTCCTCTTTTTTTTTTTTTTTTTACAGCCATTTGAACCAGCGCGTGGCAAAGAGCAGGGGGGGAGTTAATGAACACGGAGCAAACGCCGAGCGATGTGTGCCACTAACAATTTCTAACGGAATAAATTAAAGGCGGACGGGGGGGGGGGGGGGGGGGGGCTGCGGTCCGATCGCGCCTTTTCCATTTCCCTTATCTCAACAAGTCACATTTTCAATCACTATGCAAAGATTTTACATCGGGTGTCGGCGCGGTGCTAATGCGCTGCCCTCCTCCTGTGTCACAACGGCTCGGCTGTCAAACGCTAGGCAGCTTCCAACCACCGCTGGTAATTTTTTTTTTTTCTTTTTTCTTTTTTTTTCCTTTCTCCCCCTTTCCGCGCATTGTACGGCAAACTTGCTGGACTGCGACACCCGAGTTGTCCACGAGCGGCGGACGGGCGAGTCTCCCTTTAAGGAAAATATGTGTTGAAATTGGATTCCGCAGGCTCGTCGGGAGGCCGCTAGCCGAGTGTCTGTTTTGGTAATTACCTGCAAGTAATTAGAATGGAACTAAAGACCTCTGAGATGGATTCTCAACTTTTCTCAGCTGTAACTACAGGGAGGGCGAGAGCATGAAATGCGCCTGCTCGATCCAACTGTCGTCATCCTGCGGGCTCCTGCGGGCCTCTTTTCATGGTGTGTCCCGAGTATGTAATGTTTAATATTCATATGGAAGGACTTTGTTGCTACTTTGTTTGGTGTTGCAGTGACGACGCTTACGTCGACTGTGTTTCCTCTTGTTTAGAACGCAGCTCTCCCGGGCTAGTTTTCTTTCCTTTTGATACTTCAAAATTACAGAAACTAAAAGGGGTGACAAAAATTGATTCATATTTTCCTTTTAATTTACAAACAATATTGAATTTGGAACCATCCTCAACCCTATCATCGTCTTTATTTCGTATCTTTGTCGTCTGTAATTCGTCTATTCATCCCCGATGACCCAGATTAAGCAGGCTAGCATGATTTACTACCTGAAACACAAATGTATGTAGATGAAAATTAGCCCTCTGTTCGCAGCCTCCTGCAGAAATACGGGCTTCCTGTTTAGGCTAATGACCTACAAGTCTTTTTTGTTGGATGGTGAGTAACAAAAAAACAAGCTGCAAAAACTTGGACTCGCAGTGACTGACTTGGACAACGGAGGTATCGCTGCCCATTGTGACATCACAAAGAGCTAAATGAATTAAGCTCACTGTCTTTTCTTACGATTATCTCGTTGGCTCTTTTATCACGGACGTAGATTTTTTTTAAGGTTTTTTATAAAGAAGGAAAAGGCGGTAAATGAAGTAAATAAAAGAAGGTAAATAAAAAAAAAATTTTCTTCTTCCTAGAACTACAAGATTTAGCAAAACAAGTGACGTGACCGCGCGTCACGACGAGCCTGCTTTACCTTGCGCCTCTCCCCGCCGAAGCCTCTCCACTGCTCCGCCTTCTTGACGATGTAGCTCAGCTCCTGATTGGACAGCTCCAGGTCGTGAGGCAGGAAGTAGGTCCCGTCCGTGGCGGCGAGCCGCTGGAAGACGTCCAGCATGCGGCCGTCGTTGTGGAATCTGTGGAGGTGTGGGGCGAGAGAGAGAGAGAGAGAGAGAGAGAGAGAGGACGGAGAGGAAGTGAGGGAGGCAGTAGCAGGTGTGACGCCACGGCGAATCACCGTCTGCGGCCCGTAAAGGTCGCGAGGGGTCGCGTGTCGGAGCAACGGGAGGAAGAAAAGAAGGGGAAGGAGGAAAAAAAAAAACCCATGCGTCGTGTCAAAGACGATAATTGTGGGGTTCTGCCGTGCCAGGCGGCATCATATCTTTGCACCCCCACCCTCCTCTGCTGTCATATTGGCTGGCTTCTGCAGAATCGGGTCAAACAACAGCGCTTCCCAACTTGCTGGAAGAACACACGGGTCTTTTTTGTGTGTGTGTGTGTGTGTGTGTGTGTGTGTGTGTGTGTGTGTGCGTGTGCTTTCTTGTATTGATTACAACGAGGCGTGCTCGCCGCGCAGGCGTAAATGCATCAATTCAAACGCAATGAACAGAGCAAAAGGAATCAAACAAATTTGGCCTGCGAGTGGGAAGCACTTTGTTAACACAGGCGCCCGGCGGGGGGGGGGGGGGGGCTCGCCGTCTGCGTTTTCGCCTTGGCTTGCGCGTCTGCGTGGTCGTGCAGTGTGTGTGTGTGTGTGTGTGTGTGTGTGTGTGTGTGTGTGTGTGTGGGAGTCGGATCCCTGGGACACTCTGCCCGGCGTTAACGCGGCGCTGCTTCAAAAAAAATGAAAAAGAAGAAGAAGAAGAAAAAAAAAGCGGCGGGCGAGATGCAACGGACGTGGCGGTTTGCGGATGCGTCTGGAGAGCCCCGGTTCTGAGTCACAAGAAAAAACGTTTGGCGCAGGAGACGGGGGTGTTGGGGGGGGTTTAGGGGAATGGGGGGGGGTGATCGATCCGCACCTCCAGATGAGCTCACATCACCAAAGTGTTGTTTTTGTGTGTGTGTGTGTGTGTGTGTGTGTGCGCGCGTTTCTTCTCATCGCAGCCAAAAAAAAAAAAAAAGAAACTCTGCCGCCGCGTCTGTAGACAAAATGCTTTGGCCGACCATCAAAACGGCGAGACCCCGTTGCCCTTCCATAGAGATTCTCGCCTGTCAGAGGGTAATCAACTCTCAAATAAATAGCAACATCAAGGAGCGCGGGATTTACACAAGGAGCCGGCGCCGCGCTTTGAACTCCGCATCACTCCCCATCGCTCTTGGGAGGAGGGGGGGGGGGCGTTTGTAGCGGCTTGACCTCAGACACAGGAATAGCATGCATTCATTTTCATCCTACACTTGAATTGCGCTTCTCATTCATTTATGCGGCCCGGTCTCTTGGAGGAATTCACCATCTTTTGTGTTGTTGTTGTTTTGTTTTGTTTTGTTTCCCCCCCCCCCCCCCCCCCCTCGCACTTCAGAAGAGCCTCATTTCCTTGCAAAAGCGCCCAGGATGCGAGCGCTTGCATCCGGGGGGGGGGGGGGGGAGACGGACGTGACCCCCGCACGACGGAGCTCGCGGTCGGCTCTTTCCCGCAGCGCCCCGGGAGGGTCACCTTCAGGGATTCACGGATTCAATTTAGGGAGCGCAATTAAAGTGGCCGTCTATAAGAGCGATAACAACGAGGCTAATCGTGACGACGTGGCCGCGGAGGGCGCACGTGTGCGATGAATAGAGTCCGAGATGATGAACGCGTTTTTCGCGGACGAAACCGGCGCCAATATTTGATGGAAGCATTTTTTTTTTTTTTTTTTTCCTTCTAATATTTCTTTTTTCTTATTTGGAAAATATAAACACGCTTATTTTAAAGCAACATTATTAAACGTTCACCAAGACGAGGATTTTTGACTGATCCTGCACAAGCGCACTAATTGAAAAAAAAAAAAAAAGGGACCAAAACATCTCAGTTCTGACCCTCCGCGTGTCTCCGCCGCTCTGTTTATTCAACTTTGTTTCAAAGAGGGCGAGAGGCGCAAAACCCGAATCGCCAATATGGATTACTATTTTTTTTTTAATTTTTTTTTTGCAGCCAGTGAATAAAGGCGGCCTAAAATGTAATTAAAAAATGGATAACAGTCCATTCTATCTATACATATAGCCCCGGGCGTTTTTTTTTAGAAATAGGTCACGCTCTGTGTCAGAGCCCCTCTCCTTGCAGCCAATGGGGAAAGTGTAACCCATAAAATTATCAGCCTTCGCTCCAGCCTCGTGGCCTACATTCGCACACAAGCCCGCGTGGCGCTTGAATGGCAGAAGTCATTATTCCCGGCTGCTGTTTTAATATTGTCCATTTAGCCGGCGCGCCGATAAGCGTGGCGGCGCTCGGCCCGAAATTAGATGGCACCCTCTTCCCGGCCGTCATCTCCGAGGCTGATTAATTCAATAAGGGCTTCCTTACATTTGGAGCCGTTAATGAAATTTGGCCTCATATGAGGGTGGGGGGGGAACGCACCTTGCATTTGTCAGTAATTTATTTTCACCCGGCCCACAACGTTATTTATATATATATGTATATATATATTTTTTTTTCCTTTTTCCAATGTCCACCCTGAACAAGATGAGGCCCTCACGCTAAATCCCCAACCAATCAGTCTCCCATGGAAATGGGAGATCGGTTGGACTCTTCTTAAAACCACTGAGTGACAATGAAACAAAATGACGTCCTCGTAAATCAAGGACGAACCCACTTCAATTTGAAGCGATCAAATGCCTCATTTCAAACTCTACTTTCCCACTTTTGCAGAATGACGCCACGTCGGCACCTGCCAGCGAATGCGTTTTGAAGCTACAAAGCAGGGCGCTCCATCCAATCGGACGTCAACGTCGGTGGTGTGGTTTGTGCTGTCTGCGCCTCGAAGAAGACGTGGAAACCGTGGTTCGAAAACCTCTTCGCGCTGCGGTGAAGTGCCAGGGTAGAAGTGTGAGTGTAGAACACGTATAGAGCACAAACTGGCAGGACGTTGGCTGATGTCAACCGCCATCATAAGACGATGGAAGGCCGTTGTTGTATGCCGATGCTGCTTCACCCTCCTGAGTTCAAACTCTGCCAATACGAAATTGCGTGTTCACAAGGGGCTAATGTGTCGTGTGCTCACGTGCGCGCTTGTGCAACGTGTGAAGCCGACGCACAAGTGCATGAGTAATTCCATGCTACCATAAACTCAAAATGGATTAGCTCAACGTTTTGGTTTGTTTTTCCCTTTCCCCTTGTTGTTGTTGGATTTTTTTATTTTTTTATTTTTTTATCCCTCCTGCTTTTTTTTTTTTCCCTGCGCTTTCCGCTGGTTGATAGGAGGCGGTGGGCAGCGTGGAGCGTGGCACAAAGCTGCGGGGGTAGACTGTTTGGAGTTATTCCTGGGCGAGAGCTTGAGAATAGTATCGGAGGGGCCAGAGGTTTCTCGCATTCTGTCTGTTTCCTCATTGGCAAACTGTCCCTACAGGCTGCATCCAGAGCCAAATAGGAACTTCCAGCTCGGGCGGGTGTTGTCGCGCTGTTTGACCGCAAGAAATTCCAACTGGGGCAGTGGAATTGAACGCGGCGAATTCAGGTGTCGAGCCGTGCGTCCTACCTCAGCAGGTAGATAAAGAGGACGGTGCCGGAGAGCAGGAAGAGGACGGCGTAGAGGAAGAGGGTGATGATCACCCCGGCGAAGCCCGATTGGTCGGTCCTGCGGAAGTGCCAGTAAAGCTTGGCCGCGTCGCCCACTGGCGCGTCGGGGCTGTAGGCGAGCCGCTGAGGAGACGGAGGACGAAAGATAAGGACAAATCTGGGAAAGGGCCGAACGGATTAGACAGCCGGAGACATACTGTAGCAGGATCAACCAAAGCTGGATCTTGGACAAACATGTCGGATTTGGAACGGCGGCGCTTCTCATACTACATTGTTGCATACATTTTTACATTGGTTTATTAGCGACTTTAACTCCAGTGTACGGTGTACCTTTATTTTGAAATCTGTTCAAAACTCACACCCGGTTGCACCCCTCCAGCCAGGCTATCACTACGCCCTCCAACCATGTGGAATGTTCAACTAAGCACTCGCTCAGGCAGAAAACTCTCCTCCAACCTTGTCGTCTTTTTCAAAATAACTCTGCGTAGCTCCTTCACCAAGGGGCCAAATCGGTTCATTTGGACCTTTTGTCTTCCTTAATCGAGGTGCAGGTTGATGCCTTTGAAACTATCCACCGCATTAACATTACAGCGGCATTACCAGGCAGCTTGGTGTCAAGTGAGTCACCACAACAACCCGTCCAAATCACTTCCATCTCCCTCACTGTCAAAATCCAGCCCCCTGCCAAACTCTGACACACATCCCTCCCCTGCACATTTTCCCCCCTCTAACACCCCCCCACCCCCCTTTTTTTTTGTAATCTAAAGTCACTTTGCCAAGATAAAGTGAACTCCTATTAAAGTGCACAAGTGTCCAAGTTATTTTTAAGTGACTTACCCCGAGGACGGCGTCCACTGCTAAGACTGCCAGGGGGTCGAGGACTGTCCACACTCCCTGAACCATGATAAACTTTGACGTGAAGGAAGGGAGTGAGCCAAATATCTGTTGACAGCCCCATCTGATCAGAACCAGCAGGAACGTTGCGGCGTTCAAGGTCAGGGGACCCACCGTCACCATCGCCAGCTCCTCGCGGGTGTGGAGCAGAGAGCTCTGGTACACGAGGTCCACCGTGTGTGCATGGAACTGGAATCTGACGTGGGGAGAGGGGGGAGGGGGGGGCAAAGACAACGGAGGCGTGTGATGCGCTGGTGAAGTGTCAATACGCGTGCGACATGTTTGTGATTTGCCGCAGCTCAAGGGCACCTGGTTCCACCAATTTGCACGGCACGTCGTTTTATTTGTGGTTCCGATCGCGTTCCCGTTAGCTTGAAGGCGACGTGGCGAAGCCGCGTTGGGTTTTCCGATTGGAAGATTGAAAGGAAACTGGCTCGTGTTATTAATTAGTGGCGTTGATCTCGCCTGATTTTAGGAAAAATTTGCTAGAAAAAAAAAAAAAAATTTTTTTAAGTGAAACGTGGATCGGTGCAACGCCACGCGGAAACTTGGGCAAACTTTTCCCACTTCCGACCCTCCCGTCGAAAGTGAGACGTCCTCCCGTTTACCGCAAGCCTCATGAGTTCCTTAATCTTCCCATCAGTCAGTCCTTCGGGAGGAGGCGGAGCCGGTGGTGTGAGAGGAGAGGTCCAGTCTTTGCTCATTAATTCCCATCTGATTTGCTCCAAAAGCCGAGCGTCCCTCAGATCCCGTCCATTAGTCCGACAGCGGAGGGCCATTGGTCCGTCATCTGAGGCAAATCTCCTCACGCGCCGGTTCGGTTCTCCCGAAGTCCGTTGGGAAAAAAAAGCAGGAGGTACTACCTCGCGGAATGACCAGCGCGGCTAGACGAGTTTGATATTATCATTTCCCCCCCTGCCAAATTGCACGGTTAAAAGCCCCTTCCCGGAGTGACAGGGAGGGATATCACATTGGGGCTTGGATCGTGATATGACACAATGAAACTTTCCACTTAATAAATTTGACATTGCGTTTTGACATTGGCGCGCCGTTGCTCCGTATCAAATATTGATGGTGGCGGCATCATTCCGTATTAAATCAAACCCGCCCCGTCGCGGGATACGGGATATTGTCGCGAAATGTCAAAAACGCGTGTGATACTTTTATAATGAGCGGCGCCTGTCGCAGGGAAATCTGAACGTCTGTCACGTAGGGTAGACGCGGGTACTATTGCGCTTTACGGCGTTATGTTATAATATTGAAGCCCTGAAAACACTTTCTCATGCAAGTGTAGATTTTTTTTAAAGGGATAGTCCACCCAGACTACATCTCTG